>NC_040913.2:922500-1058651 GCF_004126475.2 Phyllostomus discolor | reverse complement strand
ATAAAAACTTGTGACTATAAGGCGCCCTTAACAAAACCTCTGCTAATGTTGCGGAGTGCGAAAACTAACCCACTCCGAACATAATATAAGGTGTGTGACCACTATGTTTAAGCTCATGCCAGATGTGTAAAGCACACACAGGATTTTTTGAAAGGCCTGAAACATTCACCAGGTGGCAGTCTTTTCCTTGAGTGCGGTCAGAACAAAGATCCGCTTTGCTTCATCTGTTAAAAGAGACAGTGGTGGGCTGGGGGAGCAGACACCCTGCGTGCACTCTGACGATGCTGAATTTTAATGCTCTGTCTCCTCCGAAAACATAAGCCCTGAGACTCCCCAAGGGAATGGTTTATGCTTCCATGAGATCACCTTCAATCACTCTGCTTTATCAGAATTTCTCCTGCTCTTCCTCTTTATTCTGAGTGAAGCTCCATCTCATTTGATCGTTGATGACACACTTAGGTTCGAATTACTGAGACGTCACGGGAGCCCCATCGGCCCGGTCCACCTGCTCTTTCTGCACTTTCCGAGCTCCCTGGGGTGGCCATGACCAAGCTCCAGGCTCCGCCCCGCATCTCACAGGTTCCCCACCCTCCCAACCGGGACCCGGGCGGGTAGGAAGCCTTTCCCCCCAGGTCTCGCCACCAAATCCAACTAGTTGGCCTCCTGGGTTCTTCGTGGGCAGATCTGAACGCTAATCATGAGGACTCGGAAGCACAACGTGAATGTGCGTCTTCAGGCACAGATCCAACCCTCCCGCTGGGTCGTACAGTGAAGGGTGAGGAAGATGATGATGATGATGAGCACGCGGAATCCACTGTGAGCGCACTAGGCGCCGTACCTGAAAGACTTCACTTTCCCAATTCTCACGATAACGGGGAGAGCTGTCCGTGACCGCTCTCTGCTTCACGTTGGGAAAGACCGCCACCGGGTCACGAAGGTCGTGTCACGGTGGAGCTGGGTGGGGCTCCGACGCTGACCTGCCTGACCCCAGGGTCCCTCAAGAAGCGTTTTCTCTTCCGTGAAACTAGGACTTCAACATTTATTTATACTTCTTTTTTTAAAGATTTTATTTATTTATTTTTAGAGAGGGAAGGGAGGGAGAAAGAGAGAGAGAGAAACATCAATGTGCGGTTGCTGGGGGCCATGGCCTGCAACCCAGGCATGTGCCCTGACTGGGAATCGAACCTGCGACACTTTGGTTCGCAGCCCGCACTCAATCCACTGAGCTACACCAGCCAGGGCTATTTATACTTCTATATTGTTCTTAAGGCTGGAATTAAAGTGATATTTAGGACAAATATGTCTTTTCGATTTTAGACAACAACTGAATTCCAAGCCTGGCTCGAGGGGAAACCATCCCATCTCCTGCAGCAGGTTCCCCGACCGTCTCCGAGCTTCCTCTCCCGCGGCCCTGGGCAGGTGGCCCCGGGGCCCGGGCGCGCGTGGGAGGGTGACAACGAAACTCTCCCGAGTGCTCTCCGACACCCCAGTCACACGTGGAGACTTGGCTTTGTTGTTGTTGTTTTTGGCGTTTTTTTTCCCCAGGTTGTTTGTTTGTTTCTTTGTTTCTTTGTTTGTCGATGACAGCGCACCTTTCCGCATCCTTCTAGTGGTCTCAGGGGCACAGGTCCCCGTGCTTCCCGGAGTGCCCCTGACCCACACCCCCCCGCCCCCCCCCCCCCCCCCCCCCCCGCCGAGCCACACACAGTCCTTGCGACACTGGCTGTGCTCCCCGGCGTCACCCCCCCACGAGGCTATGTTGTGGTGACCAATTTGCACCTCTTACAACGCTTCACCTTTTCCCCACCCAGCCCTCTGCTTTTTAATTGGGTGCTTGAGCGAAACAGGCAGCCGGGGTCGGGGTTAAGCTGCCCGTGGGATGATGACGATGCAGAAGTCACCCGAGATAGGTCCTCCTAGAAAATAGGATTTAATGAACCCTGCCTGTGAGTCAGGAATTAAGTCCAGGCTGGGAAAATCACTGAACGGCACATACTTGACGAGTCCGTTCCTAGGGCTGCTCATTTCCAGTCAGGACAGAGGACCAAAAGCTCCCCAGACGATAAAGGGCTAATGAGCTCTGGTACCCTAGGATAAGGTCTGCAAGAAAGGTATGAATTAGCAACATCTAATATATATTGGATTTATCACATATAACATTTTTATAACTAGAACTATGAGTTATACATGTGTGACGCAAAGTGATTTCCCATGGATCCCATGAGTGAAGAGTGTATGTATATTATTATCCATATGACACGTAGTCCCCTCTCCTCTCCCAAATCTCTCCCTCCCTCTCTCTCTCTCTCTCTCACTCTCACACACACACGTGCACACTCGCACACAGGACGCCAAGTGAAATAAGAAGACACCCTGCTGGGCCGCCGTGTCCAGAACCTACAGACGAGAGGTAAGTGTGTCGGGGCTGGAAGCACCGCGCCAGGGAGCAAACTTCGAGGAAAGGGGTGGAGAGGCACACATAATTGAAGTTTCACGAGGTCCCATCTGTGCCTTTGCCAATGCATGTGTGAGTAGGACACAAACACACGTGTGTGTGTGTGTGTGTACGTGCGTGTGTGTGCATCCCAAGGGGCACGGAAGGTGATGGTGGCAAAGGGGAGGGACATTAAATTCCATCAGGGTTTCGTGATTTATCTCGCACCGAAGTGCGGAAAAGGATTTGTGTTACTCACAAACCGATCTCCTCCAGCCGGGGAGGCGGGGCCTGCCCCTGCAGGGTGGTCGGGCCGCACACAGGAGACGCGGAGGCGTGCGCTGCGCCCTGTTCACGCGCTCGGCTGCCCTCCCTCCCTCTAGCCCCGTCGGGACACGCCCGGAGCGCGTCCTTCGAGCCGCCACCCTCGGCCTGCTGCCGGCTGAGGGGAGCCGGGGACACAGGGTGCCAGGTTGGCTGAAGCAGCAGTTTCCAAGCACCTGAGATTTGGCCGGGAGCCTCCGGCTGCAGGCATATCTCGGCGCTCCTGGGCGTCCAGGAAACGTTGCTATAGCGGCGGGAGCCGTGACCCCCCCACCTTGCTGGACCCGCCTCTGTCCGTGCCGCCTGGGGCTAGCGTGTAGCCCGTGGACACGCGGCACGCGTGTGCGAGGGTCCCAGGAGCTAGTTCCTAAAGCTGTAGGTTCGGACCTCCAGGCTCCCGGCCCCGGGGGCCGTGCTGGCCCTGAACTGCGGGGCCGGGACGGCACGGGACCAGCACCGGTCCCAGCGCTCGATGGACTGCGCTCGCCTGCACGGAGAGAACTCCTCAGCACCCCCTCCTTGACCTCTTGGTTCTGCTTTCCCCCCCCCCCCCCCCCTTCAAAACACCCCTGCCCCCCTGAGCGGTGGGGGCGGCTCTGGGACCAGGGCCCTCCCCCTCCGCGGGCGGCCGGCACTCGAGTACACCTCGTTGCTCCTCGCCAGCGCGGCCCCTCGGGTGGCTCTCCTGGCGGCAGCCGGCCCTGCGCCCAGTCGCGCCGAGGCCTCTCCCCGCGGCCCCCGGACCAGGCTCACTGGCCTGTCCTGAAGGACCGAGAATGCTTGGCACCTGAGGCCGAAGGACCCGGGGCTGGGCAGAGGCCAGGGAAGGCCCAGGACAGCGAGGCCGCAGCCGGGCCCTCTGGGGGGGGGGGGGGGGGGGCAGGCGGTCCCACTTCCCGGCTTCCACCTCCTGCTCTACCGTCAGGAGCCACGGGGAGGGATCCGAGAAATAACTATAAAAATACATCCTGGACGATCACATAAAAAAGTGTGGCGTTCCCTGCTAATGTGCTCATGCACGTTTATTCCGCACCGAACCCCTAGAACACAGGGGTGACCGCTGAGACAAACGTTAAATGAAGATTTACGGCTGTGTTTCAGCACGATGATGAAGGACTCTGCAATTCCCGGGGGGGGGGGGGGGGGGGGGCCTGCTGGAGGGGAGGAAGGCAAGTTAAGCCCTTACTTACCGATGAGGGGTTTGGGCAAGCTAATGCGCAAGAACTACCACGAAGGTTGCCATGAGGGTTAAACGAGATAATGGAGATTGTCTCGAGAAAGTGCCTGGTGCATTGTGATGCTCAATTATTGTTAACGAGTTTTATTACTGTCCCTTGAGCTACAACCACACTGTGGTAAGTGTAACAGAAATTTGCAATGCACGCCAACCTACTTCTTTTTCTCAAATTATGTATTGTTTTTGAGGAAAGTTATCCAGCATACTGCTCAGTGAGGATCTTTGGTATTTTGGACAGCGGGACATACGGTTAAAGTCTCAAGAAACGTCTCCATCGTTATTTCTAATTTCTACTTTATTCAGCATGATATTATTGTACTAAAAATTCACATTTATATCTGATGGCACTCGTGTCGCTTAACAATTAATCCTTCTTCTCCAGTTGAAACAAACCTGCAGACTTCCCCCAGAAGACTCCAGAGTCTGAGCAGGAATGCCACGGTCAGACCGCACGCAGGAGGGGGTGGAGATAAGGCAGAGCTGAACCCACTGCACTCACCCATTATGAGCTCACTTAAGGGGAAGCGGTTATGCGTCCTGTTGACAAATTGGCAACTGTAATATCCTCTCGCCCTCCGAAAGCCACCCCCTCCCGGGCGGGGGTGAGCTCGCTCTCAGAAGGACGCCTTCTACGTAGGCTTAAAACTCCGTTTGGAAATGTTAAGTGTTTCCAATACATGATTCAGACAAGAACAACTTGGAACACTGACACATCTAGAAGTTAACTGGTCCAGAAAATTATTTTTAAGTATATTTTATTGATTATGCTATTACAGTTGCCCCAGTTTTCCCCCTTTGCACCCCCCTGCCCAGTACCCCCTTCCCTCCGGCAAGCCCCCCTTCGTTCATGTCCATGGGTCATGCTTATAAGTTCTTTGGTTTCTCCATTTCCTATTCTTAACATCCTCTTGTCTATTTTGTACTACCATTTGTGCTTCTTAATCCCCACACCCCTTCCCCCTCCCAGCTGATAACCCTCCACATGATCTCCATGCCTATGATTCTGCTCTTGTTCTGGTTGTTTGCTTAGTTTGTTTTTTTGTTTTTTAGATTCAGTTATTGATAGTTATGAATTTGTTGCCTTTTTAATGTTCATAGTTTTGATCTTCTTTTTTCTTAAATAAGTCCCTTTAACATTTCATATAATAGTGGCTTGGTGGTGATGAACTCTTTTAGCTTTACCTTATCTAGGAAGCTCTTTATCTGCCCTTCCATTCTGAATGATAGCTTTGCCGGATAGAGTCATCTTGGATGTAGGTCCTTGCCTTTCATCACACTGAATACTTCTTTCCAGCCCCTTCTTGCCTGCAAAGTTTCTTTTGAGAAATCAGCTGACAGTCTTATGGGGACTCCTTTGTGGATAGTTGTCTGCTTTTTTCTTGCTGCTTGCAACATCCTCTCTTTATCTTTAAAGTTTGGCATTTTAATTATGATGTATCTTGCCGTAGTCCTCTTTGGGCTCAACTTGTTTGGGACTCTCTGTGCTTCCTGGACTTGTATGTCTATTTCCTTTGGTAAATTAGGGAGGTTTTCTTTCATTATTTTTCAAATAAGTTTTCAGTTTCTTGCTCTTCCTCTTCCCCTCCTGGCACCCCTTTGATTTGGATGTTGGCACGTTTGGAGATGTCACAGAGTCTTCTTATACTGACCTCATTCTTTTGAATTCTTGTTCTTTCTGTTCTGGTTAAATGTTTATTCCTCCCTTATGTTCCAAATTATTAATTTGAATCCATCCTGGCTTCCTTCCCTTCACTATTGGTTCTCTGTCAATTTTTCTGCATTTTACTTAGTGTAGGCTTTCTTGCTTCCTGGGTCTTTTTTATGCTGTTGCCGTACTCAGTGAGTTCTCTGAGCATCCTGATCACCAGTGTTTTGAACTCTGCATCTGACAGGTTGGCTATCTCCATTTTGTTTAGTTCTTTTTCTGGGGCTTTGTTCTGTTCTCTCATTCGGGCCATGTTTCTTCATCTCCTCAGTTTGGCAGCCCCCCTGTGTTTGTTTCTATGCATTAGGTGGAGCTGCTTTGACTCCCTATAAAAGGCATCTGTAAATAGTGTGGGGGAGGGGGAGCCTCAGGTAATCACCAGGGTGGGGCGGCCCACACCACTGCTTTGTGGCTCTGCGTGGCAGGGGGGCTCAGAGAGGAGGAGACTGTGCCGCTGCCTGGCTTCTGGGGGCTTGTCTGGCACTCTCCCCATTTCCAGTCACTTTACCTTCTCTCCGTGTGTGACTGGTGCCCTTCCAGCTGTTTCCCTGGTGCTGAATCCCAGAGTGGGTGGGTGGGTTTGCATAGGTTTTAAGACCATGTGGGCCCTTTAAGTGAAGTTTCCTGACACTCCTGCCGCCCCACCCCTCCTGGTGTTTACAGCCAGAAGTTGTGGAGACTTATCTTCCCGGGGCTGGAACTCTGGGCCCTACGGTCCGGCCTAGGGCTGGGATCACTTGCTTCCAAGGCGTCCCTCCCAGTCTTTATCCACCACATGTGGATGTGGGATGGCCAGTGCCCATCCCACCGCCGTGGCTGCCTCTCTGCACCACACCGTGTCTCCTCGCCTCTCCGCCCTGTCTCCGCCTCTCCTTCCCTCCTACCCGTCTGCATGACTGCGGCTTTTGTGAGTCCTCAGTTCTTGGACTTCCATTCACTTCAGTTTTCTGACAGGTCTGGGTGTTATTTGTTTTGAGATTTAGTTGTAATTCTTTTTGTGTTTGTGCAAGGAGGTGAAACGTGTCTGCCTATACTGCCATCTTGATTGGAAGTTCCAGAAAATTATTGCAAAATGATAAATGGGAGAGCTCTTTCTTTCTAAATGCTTGCAAAACTGGTTTTGAAAACATTTAGAATGCTATACTTCATAAACCCTTATTTCCTTGTGTTCAGATGCAATAAAACTTATCTTATTTTGCCTGTAATCAGAGAATAAGTAAATACAGTAAGCTAAAACAAGACAGCATTTTTCATTTTCTAAAACTGTTATTTAATTTATTGGGCTGGTCTTGGTTAATAAAATTATACAGGTTTCAAGCATACGACTCTAGAACACATCACCTGCATATTGTATTGTGTGTTCACCACCCAAGTGTCCTGCCTTCAATGTTTATCTCCCCTTCACCCCCCTCTCCCTCCCGCCACCCCCTTTTCCGTGGTTATGAGACATTCTAATTGTAATATGTATGCTTTAATATTCCCAAGTATATTAACACCTTCCCTGTTCTATTAATTACAATTATAAAATGACTCACTGTTATTTCTTAATGATTATTTAAGTATTATATTTAAGGAAGTCTAATTGGTGTATTGCTTACCAACATGTTGTTTTTAGATTAATCCCAACATTTATAAAAGGGTGGGGGGATTTTAATAAATATGACCACCCTGAAAGACTTTTCACCAAAGCTCACATTTGAAAGATTAGTTTCACTCTCTTATTTTAACATAAACTCACTCTTCAGAATAACACTTGTGTATCACAATGCATTTGTTTCAAGAAATATTTAGCCTCCTCAAAGCACACGTGCATTTCAAGTTAAAATTAATACATGTAAAATGCTCCGATGGGATCGAGGTGGCGGGACTTCCAGGAGCCAAGCCTTCTTCATGCCGGCACTTGAGCCTGTTGACCGTTTCACCTTGACTCTCCCTGGTGAGCAGGGGCTGTGATCCCCTCTTATGTATGAGCAAGCCGAGGCTCAAAAGACTGAGAACACAAGACTGAGAACACTTATATCCTCAGATTTCTCTCTCTTTTAGCCTTCTTCATTGTATCTTTTTCTTCGATCTAAACCTACATGCATTGCCCTGGCCGGGTGGCTCGGCTGGTCGGAGCATTGTCCCATACACCAATGAGTGACAGTTTGACCCCTGGGCAGGGCACACGCCTAGGCTGTGGGTCTGATCCCTGGTTGGGGTGGGACAGGGGGCAACTGACCGATGCCTCTCCCTCCCTCCCTCCCTCCTTTCCTCTCTCTCTAAAATCAACAAACAGATCCTCGAGTGAAGACTGAAAAAAAAGAAAACCCAGATGCCTCAGTTTCTCTGTCCAAAAACAGAGACCAGGCTGCTGTCACGTGTTTTCTCACTGTGGGATGAAAGTGACTAAATGCTCAGAGCTTTTGTCTTATTGCTTTTTTCTTCCATTTGACTTTCAGAAGCGATTAATAACCTTTTACTCTTGGGTTCTGACCATGTTTAATGATGTACTTTTAAAATTTCACGGAAAGTGTGGCGAGCTGAGGGGAAGGAGCCAGAGAACACGGTCCAGAGGAATTACTATTTTTTCTGTCATCTGTTGGTCTTCGAGAGGAATAAGAGATCAGGGAACACTTAGGTCTGCCCCCCACACCTACAGAAACATTTGATCCACTCCAAAAGTCCTTGAAATTCGTCCCCCAAAACACCCAAGAGCATGTGGGGTCCATGCCAAATGGCCCTTCGGCCCTTCAAGGCATAGCCCAGGGCTCACCCAGCCTAGTGTCTGCAGGTTAATTTACACGTGAGGGCTACCGAGTCAGTGCACACAAGACACGGTCCTATGTTATTGGCCCAGTAGGTATGCTGCAGGTGTATTAGCAACAGTCACCCTCCTCGCATCCCGAGCAAAGCCACTCACGGCACGTGGGGCGAGGCGGATGAGCCAGCGTGGGCCCTGGGTGTTCCAGGCAGGACCGACCGTGAGGGACCCTTTGGTGTGGACCAGACGTCTCTGGGGACATTTCCGACAGGACCAAGTGTCCTGCGAGGGGATGAAATGTCAGAGTGACCAAGGATATTAAATGGTGCATTATTTTATGAGTCAGAATGACCAGTCAGCTGAGGCCACTTCATCACTTAAATGGTGCGACACAGTCCATCCTTTGAAACTTTTCCATTTAGGACAGAATTATTCAGAACCGCTAATGACTGCCATTTTCATGCTAACTAAATACAGTCTGCGTTATATTGTAATAGCTCTTAAACTCCCAGTTGTGAAATAGGAAGACGCTTCCATTTCGGCACATCCAAAGAACTTATTAATAAAAGTATTCTACATCGGTTACTACTCTGTGCTACAAAGATCATCCTTGGGGGTGATTTTTAGCTTTCTCACAGTAATGGTGGACTTAGACAATATGGTAAACCACTTCCCTATGGAGAGTTTATACAAAAAGTGTAAAGAAACTATAACTGCTCATTTTTCCAGCTGGGTCTCACAACTGGATACGCATTCTGGGGGATGAGTATCTTTAATGCTTTTCTGTAATCCTCCCCCACCCCCTCTCCCCCACTCTGTTCTCTCTCCATCTTTATGGCACCTAAGACCGTGATCACTCATGCATTTAGATTCACTTGTTGTAGATACCCCGGATGTGACATAAACACACGGAAAGGGGCAACCCCGGCTGGCCAAGCACCAGGGAAGAGGGAACATTTCCGGCCCCCAAGGGGCAGCTCTAGAGCCGGGAGCACACCGGCGGTCTTCGCCAACAGTCTCCCGGAACGGTGACCCCCGGGCTCCGGCACCCACAGGGTTCCGGGGAGCAAACTGCTCTTCAGAAGCCCAAGGAGAAAACCCACAGGAATGCCAGAGTTCCAAGTACAAGGGGGGTGGGATGTGTACGAGTTTCAGGGCAGAAAGTAATTGGATTCAATCTGAACACTTGAGAGAGTCTAAAGAACACAGTTACTTGCCGGCAGCCAGAGCCGCATGTATTAGCATCCACGGCAATTAAATGGTCTTCCTCAGCTGCAGCCGCAGGGCGGACGCTGGCTGATGCATGTTTGCATGCGCTGGCTGGGGCCGGCCTGCTGGTCCAGACTCCCCGGCAGTCCCATCACGTAACACGTGCCGTTTCCAGAGACACAGACTGTGTCGGCAAAGATACTGAGACTATGTTTTTAAACAGATCCCCTAGGGGCACTGAGATTAAAAAACAAAAAAGTAAACTGAATTAAATTCTCCTGAACTAAGATATTTGCAGGGTTTCTATTGCCCATGATTGTTTGGTTTTTGTTTTTTCCAAATAAAACATAAAAAAGTTCTGCGCTGTAGCGGGGAAACTGCCAGGGCTTACCTTGATCTCGTGGGCACACATTGTAGTCTCGGCACAGCTGTTTGCCGACAGAAGGACAGAGGCGGGGGCATGATGAGTAGCAACAGTATACTGAGCTGTTCGCCGCATTTCTTTATGAAGCACGTGTACAGAATCTGACCACCAGGAGACTTTAAAAAGCCAGTCAGTTGATGCCGTAACCCTAAGTAACTGCCAGAACCCCGAGGCTGAGGGCGACTGGCCGAGGCTGTCCCGTTAGGAAACGGTCAACGGGCTGGAAGTCGGGATGCCTACAACTGGGTTGTGCTTCCGACGACGCGCTCTCCCTTCGCGCTTATCCAGCAACGAAATTGTAAGCGGCCTCGTCACACTCCAGACAGAGACACAGCCCAAACTCGTAGACCTACAGGGTCCTCTGCATCGGTCTACCCCGCATCCTGAATGAGGACAATTAACTCGCAGCGCAAACCACTCCCAGCGGCGTGCGCGCCGCGGTGTGCGCCGGCAGCTCAGGGGCTGCGTCTGCGGCCGCGGAGTCCCCGCACCGCACAGCCGCGCGCGCCCCACAACTTCCAGCATCCTGGAAGGTGGCTGGTCTCCGCGAGCTGTCTCCCGACCAGCGCTTCCCGGGCGAGGGTGGGGGTTGTTGGAAATGCGAGCTCCAGGGTCCCGCCTGGGACCGGCTGTGGCCAGCTCGCCGGGTGGGGTAGAGCGGCCGGGTTGCCACCAGCCGGCCGGGGACTCGGAGGGTGCGGAGGGCCGGGAGCCGCCGCAGTCTCAGTGGAGGAGGGAGGAGAATGTTGTTCCTGACAAACATGTATGGAAGCAGCTGGAACTGGGATCGCCCTTGGCCTCAGAAGACCTCCAAGAGGAAGGTCTGCCCGAAAGAACTACGAGTGAAGTAGCCACTCAGCGGACGAGGGGGAAAAAATGGCTTAAAAGTCACTCAGTTACTCCTGCCGAGACAGAAGGTACAAAAAACGCTAGGGCAAAGAAAGCTCAGTACAAGTTGCAGAGGTTCGCAGAGCCCGGCAGGGGAGCAGTAACAACACACAAGGCTTCCTCTTCCTGCCTGGCGCTCAGAAACACCTGCTCTCTGCCCGGCTCCGGCACGAACCAAATAAATCACTTCTTTTTCCACTTCTCAACAGTAAAAATAAAAAGACTTTGACCTGAGGGTCTACATTAAATATGGAAGGGAATATTTAAGGCTCCAGGCCCAACAGGCAAAACCTAAATATCTTCAGTAAACTCTCCATGGAGAACGCCTTTTAAGACGCTGCCAGTCGCAAACACTCACACGATGTACAAGGGAAAGGAGAGAGAATGCCGGGAGGACAGGAAGACCCCCGGGGTTACGTGCTTGACGTCCTCACTGTCATTCACGACGTATCGACCCCTGACCCGTTCCTTAAGCCCCAAGAGTCTGATTTCCTCCCTGAAGCTCAGTGAATCGACACGTGAGTACTTCCAACCGGGCCCTTGAACCTTTCCGCACGGTTTGTGTGCCGGTTACCGGCGTCACCTTCTCCCAGGTGTAAGCCCTCCTTCCTCTTTCTCCTCCTGGCCCTTCTCCATGTGTTCCCGCGGGCCCTCCCCTGGGTGACATTTGGTGCTCACCGGATCCAGTTTGTTTAAACTCGCAATTACCTGAGAACGACCTCATTCTCACCTTCCCCAGTGTGATCACCTTGACTTTTCCTGTCTGTCCTTAATGGGACCTGAAGACTGCAAAGACCCGGGACAACGCCTCCCCCCGGAGCCCAGCCCTTGGCCTGGCCCGGGGGGGGGGGGGGGGGGATCTCAGATTGTCCCTGGGACAAGTGTGCCCCGTGAGGATGCACACGGACTTAACCCTCAGAGCCCCGCGGTGCCAGGCCACCATCAAACACCAAATCGTTCTCCAGAGAAAGACACTGATACATGACAGATTTATAAAAGAATAACCTCATCTACAGTTGCCACATTCTAAGCTCCAAGTGTCTAATAATCACATGGGCATGGCTTTTCTGTGAGGTCCCCTTTCCCGACTCATTCAGACATGAGTTATGTGTGTTTCGTCCACTGGGCTTTTAGTGCTCTCAGGCTTTAACACCTGGCTTAGCAGCCTCTCCAAATCGATGGCGATGTGTCCCGGGGTCCTTGGGGGGACACCCACAAGACTGAAAATTAGGCAATCATATTAACAGGCAAAACGGCTTTCAAGGAGTGGTTGATGAGAGGAAAAATCCCTGTCTGGAGCGGAGCTGCTGACTGTGGCATGGTGATTTATGGAAGCCCACTCCAGAAGACGCCGGCTGTGCTCAGGAGCCGCGTCGCCTACGTAAATCACAGGCCTGTCGCCGGGCGCCGGCAGAGCCGGCCCCTCCGAGTCCAAGGACACGCTCTGTGTGCTGTGCTCCATCCACCTGTCGTGCTGGGACAGCCGCACGCTGCCTGTGCCACGCACCAGGCCTCAGAGGTAGGTAGACTGGATTTGCTCGTGCAAAAGTGTGACGTTCACACAAAAAGACACAATTTGTGTGCACTGCCAGTGCCTTCGCGGCAGAGGACTGGATTCTGAAATGCACCAGTGGGAAAGGAACATCTTGGCCAGACCCCTGACACAAGAGACATCTTCCAGAAACCCACGGCCTGGGACGTTTCAGGCTCTTGGCAGACTTCGAACCTGCACTGTCTTTTATTAATAGTCACAGTTTAGATCGAGGGCCTCAGAGGAGCCAGGGCCTGCTCGGGAGACGAGAGCTGAGCTCGCAAGTTTAACATCTCCTCACAAACATTCCCGCAACAACAGATGCCTTCTCCGGGCCCCGGGTCGCGCTGGCCAGTGCCAATGTTGCTGACAAAAGACTCGCTGCATGCACGGCCGGTGTGCTCTGGGGACCAGCACCAAGGAGGCTATGTTGTAAAAGTGAGAAAAACACATTTAATAGCAATTTTGTTTGGTAGACTTATTGCGATCTAAAATAGACTCTCGTCAGGATATCTGCCTTACGGTGGCCTCTGGAGACACAAAATAAGAGGGTGTGCAATGTAAGGCCATTGCTGCCGGAAAACGCAGTTACTCCGGGGGTGGAACGGTGGAAGGAATCTCGAAACCCCCCTCAGGAGACTGAGGGGGAGCACCTGAACCTCCACAGAGGAAGACAGACCCCTGGGCACTCCTAAGTGCCCCCACCCCCTCAGTGGTGCACACCTGGGGTAGGGCGTCACGGACGCCGCTAGAATTACAGTCACCTGTCTACCCCACCCAGGCTCATACACCTTTGAAAGGACAGGTCCGACAAGGGCGTTTTTCTATTGGTAAAGCTGGACGACGTGATGGGAAGGTCACGCACAAACACCCGGACAGGAACCCGGTGACAGAAAGGCGGCGAAGCCACGGCAGAGAAGCGCCGTCACTGCGGGGTGCTGTTCCGCTGAGGTTCGGGGTCAGGGAAGTGGGAGGGGCCAGTGGGGGGCACCGGCGGAGAGGACCAGAGAGCCCGGGCGTCTGAGAAGCAGTGGCAGCTCTGCAGGAGATGCTGGCCATGGATGCCCCCTCGAGAGCAGCGAGGGGTCGGGTCAGAGCCCCCCCAGGGCCCCCGGGAAGGAAAGGCCACAGCAGCTACAGCAGAGCTCGCTCTACATGGCGGTCTCCAGCCCCTTCCCCGCATGGCACACGCAAACTAATTCCTGAAACTCCGCAGCACACCCAACAGGGTGTGCAGGGTATGCATGATACCAACAGGTATCATTTTGATTGACTTAGAAAAAAATAGTAATAGTAATTGCCTTCCCATTTTGCTTCTAAGTGGCATTTTAAAAAGTCAGGTGCCTATACTAGTATGTAAGGATCTCGGCTACCAAGAATTAACCAATGAGAGGCAACCTTACTACACGACATGACCAATAAGATGCAACAGTATTCAACGACCCACTCATTTACGGTTCAAGGGCATTCACGCCAGACGGCTCCTGGTGTGCCGGCTGGTGTCATTTTTTTACTTGACAGTCCAAGGGGAACACGGTCCACGCCCCTGACTGAGCACTCAGGGGACTGCGTGTTTTCAGAACTTTCCTGGCGCACTGGCCGAACTTCGCTGCTTGCAAAGAAGGTGTCTCCTAAGAGTGGATCGTTTTCAGAAACCGAGAGTTGTGCGCATCATCAAAGAGGACAGAAATTGCTGGAGCGGCAATGACACCCACGTTTAATAAGATTTTGCTTTAAAAGACAAACTGCGAGCCCCTGCAGTCCATGCAACGTCTTTGCGACTAGTCAGCTGGACCTGATGCGGGGAAGGGGGCGGGGGGTGCAGCACGGAAGGAAAAAAGATCGGAGGACAATGCAGACGCAGGGCGGTGACAGAGGGGAGGGTCTAGAAAGACAAAAACAGGTTCCCCAGTCATTTCTGCCTGCGATTTCTCTACTTCCTTAGGGGTAAAAACAGGGAGATGACGAAGAGGAAAAAAATAATGTTGTGTGACATTTTAGTTTATCTTGTACTGATGATAAGATGTGGCTCACAATTCTGTCACTAATAAATTTGGTATTCAGTTTGCAGTTGGAGTTCAGTTTTACCTTCCAGTCATCTTTTTAGACACTGAAGTCTCAACAGCAGGGCTGAAAAGAACGACACCGAAATTTGATGCCACAGCCTCACATCCGCAGTTCGATGCAGACTCTCCAAACCGGCAGCATAAACAGAAAAACACCGAAAGAATCTGGCCGGCTCCTGCAGGCTGTTGACCAGTGACAGCCGAGAGAAAACAGCCACAGAGACACAGAAGGTCCCGCACAGCCACCTGCCCTGTGCATCCCACGGAAATGTTTCCAGCGTGGGGGAGCCAGCACGGGTGGCTCTGCCTGGGTGCGGTCACCACTCACGGTCTCGTCCGTCCGGGGGGCGGTGCCCGTGGTGGCGGTGGTGGCAGCGGTGAGTGTGGGAGGGTATGAACTTGCCCTTCCCAGTTTCCTATCGCGATAGTCCTGATTTCAGTGCTTCTATTACCACGGGCAGGGGCGTCCAACCTGCAGCCCACGGGCCGCACGCGGCCCAGGAGGGCTGTGAGTGCGACCCAACACCACATCGTAAGTTTACTTAAAACACGATGAGATTTTTGTGTGTGGTTACACGTGACAGTGTATGTAGCATGTGGCCCGAGACAACCGTGCTTCTTCCCGCGTGGCCGGGAGACGCCACAGGTTGGACGCCCCCATCAGGGAGGGGAGCGCCCTGTGGAAACCCTCTGCAGGGAACATGAGCGGGAACCGGTGCCTCCGCACGTACCTGCTTCTCCCCGCTGGGCTTCTTGTGGTTCAGCAGCAGCTCCACGGCGCCCACGACCTCCTTGCGGATGGCGTGCAGCAGCGCGTCGCCCACGTACACGTTGAAGCTCAGGAGCAGCTCGATGAGCTCCAGGTTCTCGTTTTCGATCGCGATCAGGAGCGCGGTTCTCCCGAGGGGGTCGATGCAGTTAATGTTGATCTTAAAATAGATTTCCGCTTCCTCCAGGGACTTCTTGACGCTGGCGTAGTCCCCCTTTTCCACGGCGTTTAGGTAGGCCTTCTCGGACGGCGAGAGTTCGGACTCGGCGCGCACGATGCGCAGAGGGATGCGGTCCCGGTAGGGGGCGTTAGCGTTCCTCTTGTAGTAGAACTGCGCCATGCCTCGGGCCGCGCGCTCCTGCCTGCCCCTGAAGGCGCAAACAAACAAACAAAAAACCCGCAAGGATTAGTGCTAGGACACTTTTTAATTACTAAGCATCGTGCAACTCACAATTACGTCAGGAGCAATGGCAATGCCATTATTATTAAGTAATGCTACTGAAGTTGGGTTTTTTTCCCCCTTCCACAAAGGAAACGGATTTGGTAATTTTTCAGGTTATCTGCAAACACAAGGTACAAAGTCCACATCTGAGAGGAATAAAGAGAGGTTAGTATTTGCACGTTATTTTAAAAAGTTACTCTGCAAATGACACGGCGCGCTGCCTCAGTTCAAGGGGAACTTCAGTCATGAAGCGGTTTGGGGTTTCACCCTTTGATGTCCAGGTCATCTATCCCGATTTCTCAAATGCCTAGGTTCGGGAACTGCCGTTCCACACTGTTGATCAGATTCATCTGGTCTAACGCGTCACTCAAGGCCACGGTTTTCCCGTTGGTTTTCTCTCTGGAGCGCCCACCCAGTGAGAGAAACGGCCCGTGGAGTCCCCTTGGGTGGCCGTGCTACTCCCAGTCTCTCCCTCCATGTGCTCAACGATACCTGCTTTGTGTATTTCAGGGCCCTCGGTTTTGTGAGTAAATGTTTATTAGATGTGCATCTTCTTGTTCGATTCGCACCGTCATCAGTATTCACTGTGGAGTGTCCTTCTTTGTGTCCTATCACAGCCCTCGCTTAAAGCCCGTTTTGTCTGATACAAGTGCTGCTCCTGCCTTTCTCTTGCTTTGACATAAAGCATCCGTCCCTGTGCCTTCACTTTCAGCCCGTGCGACTCTGAGCCCGCAGGGGGTCTCTTATAGCCGGCGTCTGTGTGGGTCTTGCTGTCTCATCCACTGAGCCTCATCCACTGAGCCTCACTATGCATTTCCATTGGAGCATTAAATTCATTTACATTTAAAGTGATTCTTTTTTTAAATTTTTTAAAATTTATTTTTAGAGAGAGGGGAAGGGAAGGAGAAAGAGAGGAAGAGAAACATTTTATGTGGTTGCCTTTCACATGGCCCATACTAGGGACCTGGCCCACAACCCAGGCCTGTGCCCTGACTGGGAATCGAACCAGCAACCCTTTGGTTCCTAGGCTGGCACTCAATCCACTGAGCCACACCAGCCAGGGCTTAAAGTGATTATTGATGGGTATGTAGTTATCACCATTTTTATCCATGCTTATATTTATTTTTTCTTTTTCTTAAAGAAGTTGCTTTAACCTTTGTTAAAGGTTAAAGAAAGGTATAACCTTTCTTATAATAGTGGTTTGGTGATGAGCTACTTTAGCTTTTTCTTTTCTGGGAAGCTCTTTATTTCTCCTTCAAATTTAAATGATAACTTTGCTAGGTAGAGTCATTCAGGTTGAAGGTCCTTGTTTTTCATCAATTTGAATATTTTTGGTCAATCCCTTGTGCCCTGGAAAAGCTTCTGTTGAGATAGCAGTGGTTCGTCTTCTGGAAGCTCCCCTATAACTAATTAACGGCTTTTCTTTTGCTACTCTTCAGATTCTCTCTTTGTCTTTAATCTGCCATTTTATTTTTCATAAGATGTTATTTATTTATTTTTAGAGAGAGGGAGAGTGAGGGAGAAAGAGAGGGAGAGAGACATCAATATGTGGTTGCCTCTCATGTGCCCCCTACTGGGCACCTGGCCCACAACCCAGGCATGTGTCCTGACTGGGAATCAAACCGGTGACACTTCGGTTCACAGGCCGACGCACTCAATCCACTGAGCCACACCAGCCAGGTGGCAAATCTTTGCCATCTTAATTATACCGTGACTTGGGGGGGTCTGTAAGGGTTCATCTTGTTGGGGACTCTCTGTGCTTCCTGGACGTGTGGGTCTCTCACCTTCACCAGGTGAAGGAAGTTTTCAGTTACCGTTTCCTCTAGTAGGTTCACAACCTCTTGCTCCTTCTCTTCTCCTGCCAGTGCCCCTACCATGCAGGTGTTGCCAGGCTTGATGTCCCAGGTATCCCTTAAACCATCCTCACTTTCTTAAATTCCTTGTTCTTTTTGCTGCTCTGATGGGGCGTTTTCTGCCACCTTGCCTTCTAAATTGCTGATTCGGTCCTCTGCCTCTTCTGTTGATTCTTCCTCGTGTATTCTTCATCTCAGATATCTTACTCTTCATCTCTGGCTGGTTCTTTTTTTTATGGTTTTATGTCCTTTCTCTGGTTGCTGGCTCTTTGTTGGAGTTCTCCCTAAGTTCCCTGAGCATCCTTCAGCGGCCAACAGCCACATCTGGCACAGAGCGATCTTTCCACGCCAACTCCCATTTCAGTGCACGTCCCAGGGTGGCCTCTTGATGCCCCTCCACAGAACGGGAAATCGAGTGTAATTACAGACGAAAGAGACCTTAACACACACTCGGCGGGGTGTGCTGTCCCTGCACCCCACGGGCAAACTGGGGCTGCGCCAAACCTGCATTGACACCAGTGAAGCCGAGACATCGCTGCAGCGAAGTGCCCGTTTGGGACACGAATAAGGGACAGTTCCTCGGAGACCGGCAACAACACTCACGTACCTGAAAAGTTCTAACCCTGGTCTCCGTTAGCCTCTCCAGCTGAGGCACCTAAACAATGAAAGCTTTGGTGTTTGGGGGCATGAAGAGATTTATTTAGGCTTCAGACCCAAAGCATCACACTCCCTTCACAGGCTCTGCCAGCAAAGTCATCATCATCATCATCACCATCATCATCACCATCATCATCATCATCACCATCATCATTACCATCACCATCATCATCATCACCATCATCATCACCATCATCATCATATCATCATCACCATCATCACCATCATCATCACCATCATCATCATCATCATGCTAGCCGTAATGTTGCTTTAATTTGTTGGAAATTAAGAACTCCATCTAATTATACCTGAGTCATAATCATAATCATTTTAGTGTCTTTTTTAAGAAAGACAAATCAACAATGTGAAATGTGGAGCAGTGTGAGCTCCCGGGGAACACGATGTCTCCCAGGGTCCTTCGGCCTCTGTTCCCTCACATCACCAGGGAAAAGGCACCATTCCGGACCCACAGTAAAACGGGAACCATAAAGGGGACGTGTCGGCTTCTGCGAGCCGAGGAGACGGCCACGGCAGCGCCGTGTCCGAAGGGAAGCAGAGTGGATCAGTCTCTCCATCCCTCTACCATGGATCATGACCACCACCCTCATCTTCACTGGTTCTGTTTCTAATTAAATGCCACACTGGTTTAAAGTAGGGGACAATGCCTGGCCTGCGGCCAAAACAGCCTCTTACATATATTTTGAGATCAGCAATTAATGTCACAAATCCATTTTTGTAAATCGTTGATTTGAAAATGTGACTTTTCCTTATGTTCCAAAGAACACACACGCTTTCGGTCCTTAGAAGGGTCACAGGTTCTCTGACCACGGGCCCGTCCAGTCTCAAGGGCGCCGAGGAAGGCTGTCCCTCGCCCGTCTGTCCCCTTTCGTCCTTCACCGCTCAGGGGACTGAGCCTGTGTCCTGGGCATGTGCCCGGGCCCAGAGTCAAACCCCCAGCCTTGCTGGTGTACAGGGCGATGTTCGAACCTGCTGAGCCACACTGGCCAGGACACTAACTGATTTTTTAAAAAGACACTGAATCGCACAGTTACGGTGGCAGAGTTAAACTTAGTGCCTAAGATATCTTCTTCCTTCCCTGGCTGCTGTGGCCCAGTGGATTGAGTGACAGCCTGCGAACCAAAGGGTCGCTGGTTCGATTCCCAGTCAGGGCACAGGCCTGGGTTGTGAGCCAGGTCCCCAGTGAGGGGCCAGTGAGAGACAACCACACAAGGATGTTTCCCTCCCTCTCCTCCCTCCTTTCCCCTTTCTCTAAAAATAAATAAATGAAATCTTTTTTTAAAAAGATATCTTTTTCCTAAGTGACCATGGGTCACACAGTCTAGACAAATACTGTCTTGCACTTAGTAATTATGCAAATACATGTCAGTTGGGTGCAGTAACTCGGATGACGTGTCACCTTTTCTTTCTCGTTAGTGAAACGTTAGAATTCTCACGTCTTTGAAAGGAAGCAGCAGCGCCACGATCCGGCGGTGCTCCACCGGCCTCCCGTTCGTCCCGCGCCACCAGCACGCGGCCCCGGGAGAGGCGGCGCCCCCTTCTCTGCGCCCCGCCTCCGTTCCGGCTCTGCCCGCACACGGGGAGAAGCCTCGGGGGGGGGGACGGGAGGGGGGCGGGGCGGTGAGACCGTCCGTGCCGAGATGCGCCTCCCGGACTCGCGCACGCGCACTCTGAGGCCTCGGCCGTGTCCGCAAGGACCCCGGATGCTCTGCATTCACGGGACCCGAACCGGAGGCTTCGATTCAGTGCGCGCCCCGCCCACAGGGGCAGCGTGGGCGGAGCCGAGACGGGCCCCTGCGGGTCTGACACCACGCTCGCACCTGCTCGGTGTTGCAGTCCGAACCGGGCTCCCAGCCCGCGCGGGGATTAAATAAGGTTAGCGAGCAGGAAAGCGTCCGTGTCCCGAGCGCCTGGCGTGCACCCAGTGAACATGAGCTACTCGTAGTAGTGCCATTAGTGCCAGCACTACCGGCCAGAGCCCAGACGTCCAGGGACCCTCTTGGGGGCCTAGCGCTCTGCACCCCCCGCCCCTCCCCTCCCCACCCCCAGACAACAGCGGAAGCCATCCTTCCTACCCTCCAAACTGCATCTGACCACATCTGTTTCCCTCTCTCTCTCTCTCTCTCTCTCTCTAATGTTTAAATCGCATGGTCAGGGGCCAGGGCGTGACGGGCGTGTTGCGCGGCGCAGGCACACCCAGGGTTAACCCGCGTGTCTCCCCGTGCCAGGCAGAGGGCACGATTTCCATATGAAAGTCACAACCACCCGGCTCAGAAATAACCTGCGAACTGGAACGCGATTTTCATGACGTCTCGGCAATAACTTATGAGCGACGATCCTTCCACTTAGTGGGGGATTATTATGTCCCTGACACTGCCATATATTATTTTATATGGCTTACCGACTGCACTATTCATTAGGATTGTGCTTGAGGATTAGGGACATTGAGTAATTTATTCAAGGTTATCCGGCTAGGAAACGTGAGGGTCCGGATTCCAACTAGGGTCTAGGTGACATCAAATCTGGGGCTTTTCATCGCTGCCCCCCACGTGACTGGCACGGTCTTGCACAACTCAAACGGCAGGCATCGTCCGATGTGGCACCGCGCTGGCATTTTTCTCAGACACGGTAAACCAGAACATCCCTGCAGCCAGAATGCTTCCTCCTGAAACGGGCTGTAAAAACAATCACATGCGAGTCTGAAATATGATCTTTTCATTAGCTAGATCATCAATAATTAATTTTCAGACACAAATTTTGCCTCCAGCAAAGTCTCTGCCAGCAGGAGGTCATCCGCGTTTCCCTGAGCGGAGACGGAGCCTTCTCGGGGGACAGCGTTGTTGACAGGTCACATCCACGAAGCTGCTGGGGACATAAATCAAATCTGCAAAATAGAGGTTGGTTCCAGAAAGCAGCACATAAATTATTGAATTCTAGTTTTTCATCGCCGCTGTTGCCAGGTACCTGCTACCACAGGAGAAGAGTATTTGAGCTCTCTCAGACCACGGGCCTTTTTCTGAAAGGCAATGCTTCGAATCAAGAGGATTATTAACGATGAGAAATGTTTCGTGGGATTATTTATTCCAGACAGATGGCAGGAGTGTCTATTTAAACACATAGAGGCATTTTCTAAAAATATTAAAGAGAGCGCTGCCGTGGGACCCAGCGACCCCACTTCCGGGTGCACATGTAAAGGGAAGGGAAAGGGGACCCTGTCCCCCCAAGTCCACGGAGGCGCGATTCCCAAGAGCCCAGGCGGAAGGCACCTGAGTGTCTGTTAAGGAAGGGATGGCTCAGTCAGAAGACATGCACACAAGACGGCGCATCAGCCTCGAGAAGGAAGGAGACTGCCCTCTGAGACCACTCAGACAGACAGACAGACCTCCAGGGCTGGCGCCAAGGGTGTTATCCAACAGAGGAAGACAAAGGCACATGCCACAGGGCATCACTTCTACGTGAGTTCTTAAAAAAGCTGAACTCGTAGAAATAGAGTGTGGCCCTGGCTGGCGTAGCTCAGTGGATTGAGCGTGGGCTGCGAACCAAAGTGTCGCAGGTTCGATTCCCAGTCAGGGCACATGCCCGGGTTGCAGGCCATAACCCCCAGCAACCGCACATTGGTGTTTCTCTCTCTCTTTCTCCCTCCCTTCCCTCTCTAAAAATATATAAGTAAAATCTTAAAAAAAAAAGAATTCTCTTTAAAAAAAAAAGAAATAGAGTGTGGGAGTGGTGGCCAGGGGCTGAGGGCGAGGGTGGGGGATCAGGGAGATGTCGGTTAAAGGGCTCCAACACTCAGCCATGTGATGCACAAGGACTCGGGCTTCCTCTGCCCGGCTCACCGCACTGAGCACATGCTCTCCAGGCCCATCCCCACGGTCGCGGAAGGCAAGGTCCCCTCCTTTTTTATGGCCGAGTCGTACTCCACTGTGAGAACGGACCGCCGCTGTCCCTCCCCTCCTCTCCTGGTGGGCACGGGGCTGCTTCCGGAGCCCGACTGCTGCAAATGACGCTGCTGTCAGCATGGGGGTTCTCTGTTCTTTCCAACTGGTGCTTTTCTGATTCCTAGCACAAATTCCCCAAGTGGGCCCATAGGCAGCTCCATTTTTAATTTTTTGAGGACACCCCACCCTGTTTTCCCCAGTGGCTGCACCGGTCCCCAGTCCCACCCACGGCGCCCGAGGGCTCCCCCTTCCCCACGTCCCCGCCAGCGCCTGTGGTTTGTTGATCTATTGATGGCGGCCGTTCTGGCAGGTGCACGGACGCGGCTCCCGTGGCCCGAAGGAAGGGGGTGGAGCGGGCAGAGGTGGGGGGCGGGAAATGGCACAATGGGGGCATCTGTGTCAGTGTCAACCATAAAAATGACGTTCAAAAAGGATGTGTACGTTCTGAAGATCCAATATATAGTGTGATGAGTATAATGGATAAAATTGTATCGCATAATTAAAAAATTTGCTAGAAGAGTGGAATACACGTGTTCTCATCCACAAGGATACATATATGAGGTGATGGATGTGTTAATGAACTAACTCTTCACAGTGCACACATACATCACATCACGACACGGTACGTGTTAAATAACTTACGATCTCACATGTCAATCACAGCGCAGGGCAGTGGGAAAACGGTGGGACGATGGCCATACGTCTCTCCCCCCAGCCCATCCTCTGGGGGCCAGCACACCCAGGAAGGAGCCGACTGAAAGCTGGGTGACGACACTGTCCAAGCAAGCCTTCCCGCAGCCCAGGGCGGTCCGAGAAAAGGGGGTCCCGGCCCTCAGTGCCAGTGACCGAAGACCAGCACGATGGCGGTCCGGCCCAGCTACACGGCGTGTGGAGGAGAAACAAACCCTGGCACCGGGGAGAACGGAGCCCGAAATTCGGGAGGAGAAGCGAGATGGCTCTCTGGGCTGGGAGGGAGGGACCCCCACATCTGCTCTTCTCTCAAGGATGACCTTGGGTGTCCAGGGTCCCCCTAAAGGCCCCCAACGGCCCCTCACAGCTTTCGGGGAAGCACGGTTGCCTTCCTCCAGGCGTCCCGGAGCTTGGCCGCCACAGCCCGTTGCCGAGGCCTGGACCCCTCATTAGACAAAAGCTGCGGGTGTCCTGGGCTGGCGGTGGTGGGGCACGTGGTTTGGAAGCCCGGGTCCCTGACAGGAGTGGCCTCGGGTGGGTGCAGTGACACGCTGGGTCCTCATGCCTCCCAGCTCGCCCACGTGCTTGTCCCCGCTGGTGGGGGGGCGGTGTCTCCTGTGCAGCATGGACTACCATGGGGGGGCAGAACGGGGATGAGCGGTTCAGACACACCTTGGGGCGGGAGGCCCAGCCGTGCCCCCGGAGGGAAGCAGGACTTTAGGGCAGGCTCCTGGGAGGCCCAGAGGTGACGTGCTTGCTGTGGACCGTGAGACGGGCTTGTTTCCATGGTAGCAGACGCGGCGTTGAGAACCATGGTTACACCCTGACCTCAGACTTTGGACAGAAATACAGGTTAGAAATGTCAGCCCAGAAGATGAAGGGGCTCTCTGTCCTGGGACGCGACCCCCGGCCCCGAGGCCAGAATCTCATCTCACGCCTCACTGTCTTCTGATTGAGCCTAAACGACAGTTCACCCGGGCCACCCAAAAGGGCCGCAGGGCGCCGGCAGCCGACACCCAACTGGAGAGGGCGGCGGGACCCACTGGGACTCTGCGGCCCCCAAAGGCTCGGCCGGCGGGGGCTGAGCACCTGCTGTGTTGGCCAGGTCGGCCCCGGGGGGACGGCCACACCCCGCCCCCAGCTTCTGCATCCCTTCCGCACTGACTGAAACACTGCCACGTATATATTTTTTAAAAGACAAACAGTGCACATGTCAGGGCACACGCGTGTGGCCTGGGTGCACAAAGCCAGCAGCGGCAGGCCCTGCGCTGCCACGAGGCAGACAGAGAGGGCAGGGCTGCCGTGTCGCTCCTCGGCGGGCTCCGCGGTGTCTCGAGGTGTGCGATCTGGTGCAGAGTTGCAGGGACAGACACGCCGCAGAGCAACGCGAAGGAAAGACACTGTCTCCGGCCTCGGGCAGGCCGGAGAGAGTGTGTCACGAGCAGCAGCTTCCCGCCCGTTTGCAGCGGACTCGGAACGGGGGAAAGGAGGGTCACTCAGAGACACCACAGCCCTGACGTGCCACCTCGCCGCCCTGACGGAGGAGGCCTGGCCGCCACCCACTGTCCGCTTGGCGCACAGCACGCTCACTGCTCAGCCAAGACGGGCTGCCGCTGAGAACCGAACCACAACGGGTCGGTACCACGTTAATGTGGTTCTGTTCAGAATTCGTTTCTCAACTCAGAACAGCTTTGAAGTGGCGAGTAGTTTCCAATGTCAAAGACTTGGTAGCTTTCCAAGAATAATGTTGCTCATGTGCCAATAAAAGGAATCAGGTTAAAGCTTCCACGCCTGCTTTGCAGTTGCTATAGTCGGCCCTCTGTGGGCATCATCAGGTGCCCACACCATGCAACACGAGTGCAGCTTCTTTAAAACATGAAAAACACTTGGCCTCGGTGTGTCCGTGTTTGAGTCAAAATACAGGCTCAGAAGGGCCTGAGTTTCTGGCTCTGGTGGGACAGCGTGTGCGGGGCTGAAACTCCTTCCGGCAACAAGCAGAAGAGGGGAGCGAATCCAGGCAGACAACCCCATTAACGAGCTTCTATCCAAACAGAGTCGCAGGGTTAACTAGGCCTTAGGGGGCCAGGCTCTGAGGAAGAGGGAGAAGCTGGAGAGAGGGGAGCTGATCTCCCGCAAACCGTGCGCCCCCTCAGGGCACCGGCCGGGGCAGCCTGAGCGCAAGGCCCCCAAGCCCGGTAAGAAGGAGGACAGACCAAAGTGATGTGCAGCAGCTCTCCACCTGAGACGTCTGTTCAAGTCTTAAGCTTTGCAGGAAAACAAGCAAGACGCTTATCAGAAAGCTGCTGAAAATGAGGGCACAGTGTTCATCACTCAAGACAGAATCCGCTACTCAGGAGCCTGCAAGGAGAAGTGGTTTTATTAAACAGCCTTTGTTCTCAGACCTCAGGGACGAGTAACATATTCATGGGGCCCACCAGGGGGGCACGGAGCAAAGTCTGAGCGTCAGCCTCTCGTGAGCTCAGCTTGCGCCCGTGTTGACGCAGCCACCCCGCCTGTCTTTCTGCTGGAGGTCGGGGTGCGCCCTCCCTCTGGGAGACGGTGCCAAAGTTGCTGCAGTTTTCGGTGCACATTTTTTACCTTCAAATAAAAAAGTATGAGACAGTCCAAAAAATTTAAGAAAAAAAACAGACCAACACAGAACTCTGTCATTGGAGTCATCGGCCTCATGCTTTAAGTATTCAGGGATATTCAGCATTTAAGCAGACAAGTGGAAAATTTTATGGGGAATCTAAAATCTATAAAAAGTAATAAAAGTGAAAGCCTCCAAGTGAAAAGTTCAGTAATTAAAAGGAAAACCTGAAGTAAGTTGGAGAGCATACAAGGCATGGTAAACAGAAAGGACTCGTGAACGGAAAGATAAGGCTATGAAATGTGTCCAGGTTACAACCCAGAGAGCAAACCTGAATGCCAAATGCATGAAAAGCAGCATCAAAAGGATAATAGAGAGACATGGCCCAGAGTAAAAAGATAAAAACATGTTAATTGGAGCAGAGGCCTTAAGGGACAAAAGGCAAAACTGATTCTGAACAGATAATGACAAAGAATTTTCTAAAACCAATGAAAGATATCAAGCCAAATTTAAGAAGTATTCCAAATGTCAAGCAGTGGAAATCCAAAGGGATTACCTGGGTGCATGATTGTAAAACCACTGAAAACCAAAGACCAGAAGAAAAGGGAGGAGCAACCACAGTGGAAAGCACTTCACGGCCAAAGGAGCGACAGTTAGACTGACTGCTGACTTCTCAGCGGAAGTGATGGGATGCAAACGTCAATTGAGTGACCTATTTACTGAAGAAGATAATGTCCAGCCTAAAACATTCCACCAATGAAAAGAGCTTTAAAAGCGAGGTGAAAATAAAAACTTTTAATTAAACAAAAACTTAGAACGTTTCATTGCCACTGACAAAATCCACTGACATGGAGCGTAGTAACACTACCTCATGGTTCCCCACAGAGTTTGGGGGGTGTTAGAAGGAATGCAGGCATCTAAACATACCCCTTGTGGGGTCTGCAATTATAAATGAAAAAGGAAACTAAAACAGAAATAATTGTTCTTGAAAAAAACAAAAAATTAAATCTATCCAGCTCAGCCCATTGTCCCCCAAAACGCATGTGCGTGGGCATGCATAAAATTTTATTTTTTTAAACATAAATATATTAACCCTCAAATTTAATTAAACCTACTGTAGAGTAAGAAATAAAGGCAAAAATAACTTCAAAAGTTAGATAAATATTGTGTATTAGATGATCATACTTTTATTTTCCAAATAATTTGGCAACCACTTTCAAAGTGCTGCTAAGAATTTTAGAAAAATTTAAAAGTTTTTCAAATTAAAAATCCTCCAACTCTGTTGAAAATAGTTAGCTATGGTTAATAAATCCGTAATATATCTTAAGTATTTTACTGTTTCAGAAAAGATAAAATAATCATATAGGCAGTGAATAGTTTTAGTACTTATCCTTATGATTACAGTGAGCATTCGTTTATTTTCAATTGCCAAAAAAGCTGTGGCCAGCATCTCTGTAACAACTTTTCCCCTTGCACTGGGGCAGAGAGGGCAAGGGATCCTTTTTCTCCCACACGAGATTAAATTCACCGTGCCCTTCCTTGTACACGAGGGAAAATGTGATGACAGGAAACCTCCTTTCTTGAATTCTTTCCCTTAAGCCCTTCTTGGCTTAATTTTTCTTAACTGTGTTAGGGGGAAAAAACACACTTCTATTTCCAACCTAAAGAAAAGAGAAACCCATAATGGTTATTTTGTGGGTCATGTTTTAATAAAGATTGCAATTAAATTTCACCATGAACACAGGACCTTAGTGTAGCTGTATCAATGTTCAGAAAAAATAAATGCGCATTGCCCTCCCCATCTCCTGGGGGGAAGTGCCCCGCTCCGGTGGAGGCGGCGGCGGGGAACGGGGATTTGTACGAGGCGACTCCAGTCGAGGGAGGAGCCGAGAGCCCAGGACGAGTCTAGACACGGGAACTCGTGCGTCAGCCTGCGCGTAGGGGACCCACGCAATGCGAGCGGGAGGTGTCACTGAGCGTCCCACTGGAGACGGGCCAACCCGTACAGGACACTCTCCCAGCAGTCACTCACCCTTGTAGCTACTCACAAACCCACTTCATTGTGGTGAAAAGAATCAAAACAAATCCTGACGGATCCTGAAACACTTTACAAGCTGAGAAACACAATCCATTTGACGGGTGGAGACGCTCTTGAATCACATGAATTTTGCTACATAATCCTTGAACATTTTCATAGATGAGATCTTCTTTGGACCCACAAGACCAGAAGCATTATAATAATGTAGCTCCTCTTTCAAATAACATCTGTTGAACACACTGAAATGAGGCAAAGTTACGTCTCAAACCTGTCTAGATTGGCCAGCAATGCATCATTTCAAATACTTAATTTGTTTACACCTTCTCAACCCACTTGTCTCCTGACTCTGTTTTTACTTTGTAGGTATCTATATTTTTAAAAATCAGAGATTAAAATATTATATTATTTAAGAGACCCTTTGCAATTTTCATTGCCAAAAAATTATCACCATTAACTACGATTCTGAAAGAGGGAATTTTTCAATATTTAATTGCATCCCATATTTCAATCACAGTCACACGATGACTGGTAAGAAAGCATTGAAGTATACTAGGAAGTTATGCTTTAAGTTTGGGTTTTAAGGGTTCACTGCTACCTACAAAACAACAGAATACAAAACAGTTTTTATTCTTCAAGTTAAAGTTGTTGATCTTTTATATGCTGGAAAAACGCTTTATTGGAACTGCTCTTACAACGGCATGTTTTTTTATTAAAGCCTCTTTCACTCAGGAAAGGGCAACATCGTTTGCCGGTTCGCCCTGTTCCAAGAATGTGCTGAGGGCTACTGAGGGGGAGCCGCCTGGCTCTCCACAGGCTCGTCGCAAAGGAGAATGGTAAGCGGCGAGGGTGAGACAAACCAGAGAAGCAAATCACTCCTGCCAGCGCTTTCTTCTTCTGCGGCACATGCAGAAGGACACAGCTCGCTCGCTCTCTCTCTTTTTAGACACAAAGCTATGTAATATCATGCTACAGAGCCACGAGAACCCTAACATTTGAATGTTCTTTAGAAACACGTCTTTCTCCCTAAGTGTCAAAGTTCTCAGAGGTGGCTGTTCTAATTATTTCACGTCAGGCCTCCCGGAAAGCAACGATTCTGGCAGAGGAAGTAGTGCTAGGAATGTAGGTCCCAAAAATTAATTTAAAAAGATGAATGCAGCTAGCTCAGTTCCTTTTTTGTTCACAATATTTAATACCACGGAAAGATGGCCTATTTCTGGGCCGCCGGTGCACGCTCAGCTCTCCGAACTGCTGACTAACAAACACCAACGGTGCACACAGAGCATCCCCAGCTGACTGCAGGGCGGATCCGCCCTTCCGAGAACACCTTGAGTCAACATGTTTTCTGTCCTGAGGCAAAGGGGCAGGGCATGAGGACCCTCGCTCGCCCCTGCATCCCCAGCTCCAACACTGGCTGCTCCTCTGGGGTTTGCCTCACGGTCCCGGCTGGGGGAGGCGGGGGCACATTGTGAACGGAGCACCATACATCCATCAAGACTTTGGAAAGTGCCTCACCTCCTGGAACGCATTGCCTCTGAAGGGTAAGGGAGCAATATCTACATGAAATGAAAGCACCGCCATGAACAATACCAATAATGCTATTTAAAGGGAATATGGGTATGTATACAATAGTCAGAAAACCTAAGTCCTGCCCTTACAGGAAATAATTTCAGACAATAAGGATGCATGTGACTTTCTTCCAGCACAACCCAATGTTTTGTGGTTTGTTTTCCTCTTTTAAGTCCGTGTGTGGACTAACTGATGGTAATACGGTTGTATTACTTCCTCAGTGAGCCCTCCACTTGCATGAGAAGAGGGAGGGGACAAAGGAGCACAACATCTGTGAGATAATATGGGATGTTGGAGTGTCACAATGAGACGGTTATGGGCTTCTTTGTTTGAAATGTTAAAGAAAAAGGAGCCCTAGCTGGCTTAGCTCCATGGATTGAGCGTGGGCTGTGAACCAAAGCATCACAGGTTCGATTCCCAGTCAGGGCACATGTCTGGGTTGCAGGCCATGGCCCCCAGCAACCACACATTGATGCTTCTCTCTCTCTCTCTTTCTTCCTCCCTTCCCTCTCTAAAAATAAATGAATAAAAATCTTTAAAAAAAAACTTGATTAAAAAAAGAAAAAGGAAAAGTATGAACTTCTCCATATTCTTAGCATCTAGACCAGTGATGGTTAAATAAACATTTAATAAAGCATCCCACATGTGTGTGTACATATGTAATACATGTATACAAGATAAAAATCATTTAGTAAGGTATGAAAGTCTTGCTTAAAAACCGAGTTTTGAATTCGATGACCTCCTGAGTCATTTATTCTATATCTAATCGTTCTGTAGCTGCAGACGCCGGCCCATGACTTGGATCGTCTCTTCTGGGCCACTCCCCACTCGGCTCACACGTCTCACCATGGCCGTATTCCCCCGCAGGCGCTACCGGCCCACGAGCTCGCCACCCAGGAGCGGTTTTCCACTCTTCAACACCCTCCACTTCTTGCAGAGCGAACTGTGTACAGACGTGCCCCCCTCCAGAAGGAGTTAAACAAGGCCCGACTGTGCCCATCAACCTCCACTGCCGGGGAAGGGCCTTCAGGTAAGGTTTGACCTTCGATGTGACCTTCAGGGTCTGCAGCTGTGCTGCGGCCAGGGTGAGAAAGTTCTTTACATAAAATGGTACCCGCGCCGTCACGAAGGGGGGATGATTATCGATAAAGCGTGACGAACTCTCCATGCTTCGTGCCACATGTGCTACGCATTCTGCCTGTCCTCTCCCTGTGTTTGGGGGGGCAGCTACTGGTGTGCAGTGGGGGCAGCTATTGGTGCATTTTGGGGGGCAGCTACTGGTGTGCGCCCAGTTACTTCAAAGAGCAGCCCGTTAAGACAGAGGAGTTAAAGGCGACAGCCGACAGCGCACCACTCATCCCCGCATGCTTTCACTCCGTTCGCCCGCGCAGAAAGCACAGACGGAACACGAGTTACACTGCTTCTGTGGAATGAACATCACAGTGCCGTGCGCTGGCGACCACAGCCCCGGCACACACAGGCTCCCGGCTCACACGCTTGTGCCACTTTTCCACGCAGGTGCCTCCCACCTGCGGCCCACGGGCTGCATGCGGCTATGAACACGGCCCAACACAAAATCACAAATCTGCTTAAATCAGGATAAGATTTTTTTTGTGATTACGAGTCACAATGTACTGAACGTGCGGCCTAAGACAACTCTCCTTCCAGTGTGGCCCGGAGATACCACAAGGTTGGACGCCCCGCGAGAGGTGACACACGCTTACCACGTGGCCGAGCCTCTCCGCACCGGTCATAAAGTTTAACTCAGGACAACCCCGCTCTCAGTGAAGTGGAAGGAAAAGAGTGAAACCAAAGCACTCCGGCCACCCGCGGGTGGGCCTCAGGTCCTGCCACATCTCTGACATCAGTTCTCAACCTAATTTGCCAAATACAATCACTCCAAAGAAGTCTCTGCTTCCTCTACGAGAAACACTGGTATCCGTCTTCCTTCAACCCTGCCCACACGGCTCACCGCGCAATGGAACGAAAGCTCTCCCTCAAGACTTCCAGCCCAGCGCCACTCAGCTACAGCGCGCCGGTACCTGGTTCTACAAATCCCGTGGAAACGAGCCGTGCGGAGGGACCAGCTGACTGGATGTCATGTCCACCGAGTGAATGACTGTGGGCTAATCACTTTTGTAATGTATGGAGTGATATGGCACTCGGTGTAAGTGCAAGGCTGTTGTTATAGCTGGTTTCGTCATACAAACAGATATGCTCAAATTCAGCCACTATGCTTCTACAAGACTGTGAAATAAATTAATTATGCCCAATTGCAAAAGCATAATATCTACAACAATCTAATTCAGTTGAAAACATAAGCATTTTTTTAGCATCTTCTGGGTTTCTTAAAGGGGTTTCCTCTCTAGTTCGGGAAACAGACCCCTCCCCACCTGCACGGCGGGATGTAACCAGGGTTCCTGCGTGTTTTACTGGCGATGCCCAGAGACGGGAAGGAAACTTTCGAGAGACAGGAACATGGAGCTAGGCTTGGGGGGCAGAGAACTTTTGACGGGAAGAAATCAGAGGAGCTTTACCAGGATCGCAAAGACGAAGAACCGGCTCGTGTGTTATCAATCTGTTCACTCAGTTTCTCATTTACTAATACTCAACAACTATTACTGAATGAATAAGTGCTCACTTTTTTAACAGTGTTTTCTCAGAGACGCTATACTCAACTTCAGTATCAGTAGGTCTGTGGACCTGAGCACTTTCGATTGGTTTTAACTGCAGGTATAAGTTAAAAAAAAAACATGGCAAATTCCTTTAAATGTGCTATCAGCTAATAGATGTATAAATGAGAGCTACCTTAGTGACATACCAAGGGACATTAAAAATAAACAGGCAATTAAGTTCGGATAAAATTAAGGCAAAACCACTTGGGTAGGAATTTTATGTGACATTGATAAGAAGCAGTATAAACCGGACATGTCCCGACATGGCTGCTGTTTCTATAATCAGAGATGTTTTATTAACAGCCTGCAGATGGTTTAAGATTGAATGGGCATTTTCATTTAGAAAGTAATCATGTTCACTTAAAGAAAAATGTATAACCTTGAGTTTATCCATGAAAATAAACCCTTTTTCCCTGTCTGCATGCATTACATTTATATTCAAGAGTAAGGAACAAAATAATTTTGAGAACCACCTGCCGTGCCTTAAGACACACAGAGGTGACAACACAGCACCGTGTCCAAGGCCAGTCTCCTGGCGGGTCTGTGTGCCCGTGCTACACCAGGCAAAACAGGAAAGCAGTGAATAGCTCCACGAATCAGTGAGTGTGCCAATCTGGTTAGAAGCTCACTGATTTTGTCTTTGAAACTATAAAAATGAAGTACAGAGTACTGGCTGTGGACGCAAAAAGACATGGGCTCAAATCCTGACCCTCCTACAGAACACCTTCGTGAGTTTTTAGAAATGTAATCTTGTCCGATTATTTAAAAGGTGGTAATAATACTCCGGTTTTAACAGATGTGAAGATACACACTAAAAATCTTTTCTGGGTTTCCAGCCCGGGGCCCGGCATCTATGAAGTGCCTGCAAATCCTGGCTCCCTCCGGGAGGCCTCCTTTTCTCTTCTCTTTTCGTAATGGCTCCTGCTTTCCTGTCTACAAGGAGCTTTAACTCTTACTGGTCTTTGTTCAAGCCAATTACTTATGGTGACTTTCTCAACGTATGTCAAAAACATAGCAGCAAACGACAACCAGCATGTGACGAAAGCGAGTCTGACTCGGGCCCTTGCCGCTGCCATCTCTCACTGGAGGGCAGGGCCAGACGGAGCGACGGAGGCACCTTCGTAAACTGATGTTTTCTCCCCCGTTCCCAACTCTCCGTGTGAAACAGTGTGCACGTGTGAGCTGTTACGTCCCAGTGATGCCGGGACGCTGTTCTGTGTCACAGAAAACACTTCTCTTAAAGAGACAGAGCATGCACTGGAATTAGTGGGACACCACCTACAGTCCGAAAGAGCAGATCGAGTCCTGAAACCATTCTCTCGCAAACCCTAGTTTAGTAAGACGGAACTCTCAGGAGGATCGTGACATTTTTTAAAAGTGCAAATAGATCACTTCATCTACCAAACAGCTCGTGGAACCGTGAGGTTTTCAGCGATCGTTCTGCAGCTCAGGTGTCTTCGATTTCCATCCTCACAGGTGAGGGGCATCTTCCCCTAAACGCCGGTTCATCCCAGAGCCGTTTAGAGATGGCCAGGTTCTCAGAGACCAGGCCGACGTCTGTGCTGATCGGAAAGGTGCATCCGGGATACACCCGTGACCCACCGTGATGCATATCCATATCCCTGAGCGAAATACTCTCCCGTCTCTTCAAACGCTGAGGCCTCAGTGCAGCCGAGAGGGTTAGGGACAGAAACCAGAAGGAGCAGAGCGCGTTCTAACTCAGTTTTGTAACACCATGGACTCGATAGAAGGAAACGTCCACCCGAAGTTGCGTGGAGTTGACTAGTTTTAATGTCTACTTGGCGAGAGAGGCGACCGGGCAGGATCCGGCGAGAAGACACGGTTATCATTCGGATCTGTCCCCTCCATCTCACCTGACAGTCACCCCCAGTGGCCCCCTGGGCTGTCCGCTGGCTGGTGTGGAAGCAGGGAGTCACCCGGGCCCCGCACGGCGCGGCAGCGCCATGGGGGGGTTGGGACACGGAACCTTGGAGTCCGCCCGAGTACACTGTTGGCAATCATAACTTTTCGGGGGGAGAATTTAAGAGTTCATTACATTTTCCTTCATCCAGCTTGTTTTAAAAAAATGAAACAATCCCATTTTTACTAGAAAATATTCAGTCCTAGCCATTGTTTAGCATTTTTTAATGTATCTATCTGTATTTGCAAAATCCTTCATCTCTTTGGCACTGATATTTACATGATTGAATATTGAACAAATGTGTGCCTATCTTTATGTGTGTTCCAAAATATGCATTATTAATTAGTAAAGATAGATTATGTCAGTTTTCAGCTGCTAACTGTAACATTGATCATCTGAATTACCATCAATTATCCTGCCAGTTGAACATGCAGGTAGAAAAACATGACAATCTTTTCAACAATACGCTTAGGAAAGTATTTTTTAATTCAGTAGGGTTAATCAGCACACACCCTAAGGGCTATTACTTTCATAGAAATTTCACCATGTTCACAACAGGGTTTAACAAGTTTAAAGTATGTGTACTGAACAGGATACTCAAGTTTCCCCTGACCAGAAAGAAGAAAGGCAATGTGTCTGGTGTTTCGTGTCGATGTAAAGTATGAACTGACTAAGGGCATCTCACACGGCAAGTTATTTGGCCTCTTACTGTAACAACAACCCAAAGGGGCATAAAATTCATGGAAAACTTTAATTTTCTCATGGTTTTCTCTGTGCATTTTGACATTGACCTTCCAGGAGTAACTACAACAGAGAAATAAACAACAACAACAAAATTACAAAGTTGTCAAGGTTAGAAGTAATGGCATTCCGCCTCTTACACGTCTCGGAGAAGGACCGTGTAAGCGAGTAAACGGAAACTCGTCTCACTTTTCGACGGCAGAGATTTCCGCAGAGACTGTCAGCGTGGGACAGCTTGAGGAGAGAGACGAGTTTGCTCTGCCTGCGGGGTCAGATGCTCTGTGGTTTGATGGGTGCCGGGGTCAGGTTCTGGCTTGCAAGGAAGAAAATTTTCTCCATTTGCAGTTACGAATCTTCTCACTGTGCCTCACTGGAATGCGCTCGCTCTCTCTCTCTCTCTGTCTCTCTCTCTGTCTCTCTCTCTCTCTCTCTGTTTACTCCGTCAGCCACAGTGGAGCACCCCTTCCCTACCAGTCTCCCCCACCGTCCCTGTTTCTCCTGCTGCGCCCCTTTCCCAGCAGGAGCCTGCGAGCTCCTCACGCCCCAGCCGGGCGCTGGGCCCCGAAGCCCAGCTCAGTCCCAGCTGTGGGAAGGCCCTGCACCTCAGGAGGGCGGGGGGGGGGGGGGGGGGGGTCTCTTCCCCACTGGCCCCGCGAGAGGGTGAGAGCCTTCTTCCCGTCTGTGCCCAGCGCCGCTCACCCAGATGTCGGCCTCCGCCGCTCCGATGAGGTCCACTTACTGTCTCCTGATGGGCTACAGGGCCTGCCCTGCATCGGTCCCTGAGGTTCTTAAGGATGTCTTTTACGAGGCCATTCAGTTTGGGGTCCAGTGTCTGAAGTAGTGGTGATCCCCACATCCTATTGATTTTTTTTTTTTTTTTTTGCCTGAGATACTTAAGGGGGGGGGGGGGGGCTCCTGGTCTGCTGTCCGGGTGAACAGAAGGACGTGCTGCGAACATGACGGGTGTTTAAAGGAAACCACACCACAGGGATGCCAACTGCCGCGGTTCGACACCCACCCACCCACGCACATTCTCACCGTCTGAATCAAAGTTTTCCTTTAACAAAGAAAAACTCTAGGTGACCTTTTTCCTTAAAGAATGTGTAATGTGATCGTTTAAAAAAAAAGATAGGATACCTGAGTGGGGTTTTTTTTTTTTTCAGGGTTATAAGACTGCTCTCAATTTCTTTTTAATAAAACAAGCGAATCCTGCGTCTGCCTGCACTGGCTCCCCGGGCTGGGCTCGGACTCGGCAAGCAACCTGCTGCCTGTCGTGGGTGTGGAATTCAACCGGGGAGGGTCCCCCCAGGCGCCCCGAGAACCAGGACACGACCCGGTGCGCACGGGCACGAGCAGAGGGCCCGTCCCGCTCTCCCCCAAACTCTCCGGCCCCTTCCGGCGCTCTCCAGCGGCCCGAGGCAGCCGGGCTCCCAGCTGGAACGCGCTGCGCAGCGGGTCCCGGCGACCCGCCCGAGTAGTAAACAGAGTCACCGGGTTTCGGTTGCCCGGCGCGCCCGGAATCCCTAGCGTGGGTCGCGCAGCACGGGTAGAAGTGGTTCTTGAGAGAGAATGAAAATGACGCAGAGCGTAATCGATCGACAGGGGACCGGCCGCCACCCATTCCTCAGTCCCCCCCCCCCAGCAGGTCCCCAAGGGGCCAGGCAGGGCTCCCTGACAGGCTCGCAGCCGCCACCGAGGTCTCTGCGTTCTCCCAGCGCGTAAAAGGCGAAGGGCAGCCTCGCTCGCGGCCCCGCGGCGCGGCCGCAGCGGCTCTGTTTACCATATAAGTCACACCGGGGTTCGCCCCGAGCCCTCGCCCCGCGCGGGGGGCGGCGGGAGGCTGAGGCGCGCCCCCGAACTCGGGCTCCGCACCCGTCCACCGCCGAGCGCCTCGCAGACCCAGTCGAGGCTTCAGGAGAAGCCACGCAGCGGGGCCTTTGGAACTGCGGATCCCCCGGGGACCTCGGCCGCCTCCCCGGGGAGCCGGCTCCGCAGGCAGCCTGGGAAACTTCCCCGAGGTCCCGGGGAGGACGCGAGGCGCGGCTCCGGGCAGACGGAGCTGTCCGGGGCGACACCCGCCTTACCTGCAAAGTTGCGATCTTCGGGCTGAGGGGGGGTCGGCCCGAGCACCGGGGCCGCGGGCGAATTCCAGCGGGGGCCTTCGTCGGGGCCGAGTTTCCCAGCGTCCGAGGAGCAGGACGCCCGCAGCTGCGGCCCCCGCCGCGGGCACCGCCTGGGCGGAGAGAGGATGCTCCGCGCGCGGCGCCGGGGAGCGGGGGAGGGGCGGCCGGGAGCGGCAGGACGCGCCACCCCGCCCCCACCGGTCCCTCCGGATCAAGTTGGCGTTCCCACGGAGGACAGCGGATGAGCCCAGAGGCAGCAACCCCGCCCGCGGTTCCCGGCGGCCGTCGGACGCCGCGTCGGCACGGAGCCGGCTCGGCGGAGACGGTCCCTGAAGGTGCGCGCCCCGCGTACGGCTCTGCGGGGCGCTGGCGGGGACCCGCGCGCCCGCGAAGGCTGAGGGTGGGTGCCCGGCTCCCTGCGCCGCGTCGCCTCCGCGCCCCTCGAGGTCAGCCCGTGGGGCGGGCCGGCTCAGCGCAGGGCAGCCCGCAGCCAGGCAGGGGAGCGGCCAGAGCCCCTGCGGCGGTCCAGGGAGCGGGCCAGACACACCTCCGGGCTCCGGCGGGCTCCGCGGAGAGTCGGACGCGGTGCGCGCCAGGACTCGGCTGCGTCCCAGCCCCCGCCCCGCTCCACGAGCCCGCGGGAGGCCGGCCGCCCGACTCGCAGAGGCACCTCGCCCCCACTCCGCAACTCTCCGAGCGTCTCCCGCCCCGGCTTCTCGGGGCTCCCGCACCCCCTCTCCAGGCCTCCAGGTGTCAGGCTTCCCCTGCAAGAGCGGGGTTCTGCGGCTTCGCCGCCGGAGCCGACAATAGAGACGGTCTCAGGGAACAAACCCGGAGGCTCGGCGTCCCTCCGCCCGCACCCCCACCCGCACCCGCACCCGCTGGGGCTCTCCAGCGGGCGGAGGAAACCAGTAAGTTTCCAAATGAGAAATGAGCCCCAAAACGCGCCCGAGCCTAGGAAGACCAGAGTCGCTGGCTTCGAGGGGTACGTGCGTGCGTGCCTGTCTGTGTGAGATGCGCGCAGGGCGTGCTGAGGTTTCAGGGTGGAAGGGACCTCCTCCCGGCCGGGCTCCGGCGTCCGCGCGGGGGAAGGAGAGCCGAGCGCGGAGAGGCAGACCCGCCGCCTCCAGGCAAAGTTGGCACTAACTTACTTGCTGGACCTGCGGCGCGGAGGCTCCCAGCTGGTCACTCCCGGAGGCTCGGTCGGTCTACACGCTGTGACTCGAGTCCATTGTCAAATAGAGAGTGGCCTCCGCGCGTCATCTCAGCCAGCGAGTGTCCGGCTCAGGAACCTTCGGTGTCCACTCGATCCCCTTTCTCTCCCTGAAGCCCTGGAGCGCTGGGAGTCGCCACCGGCCTCTGAGCCGCTGCCCGGCGGCCCCAGCTGGGCGCTGGTGCAACAGATGAGCCGCCGCCTTGCCTCGCGTCTCTGCCCGGCGTTGCTGCACCTTCGGGAAAGCGGCGCTCTGCCGGCCGCGAGCAGGACCGGTTCCTTCCCGAGGAACGGCCCCCCGAGGGAGTCCAGGGAGGCGGCAGGCCGGCACCCCCCACGCCGCCTCCAAAGCGCAAGATTAATGCGTTTCCTTCTGGGCTATCTGCCCCCCCCCGTCCCCCCCCCCCACCACCGCGCCCCGCCTTAGTTCCCAGGAGTCGAGGGTTTGGGGAGTATTTACAGGAAAAGAGGATGTCCGTGGAGATCGCCGGCTGATGCGCGTTCTGCTGTGTTTTCTTTGAAATCACTTCCCTTATTTCTAAATTTGTCTTCCTCTCCAGCCTGCGGCTCTTCTCACGGGTTCATCCCCAGCCCAGCCGGGACCCGGGTTCTCAGCACGCGACCTCCAGGTCATCTTCTCCAAAATACGGAGGTGCGCTGGAGCCCAGCTGGTTCCTAGGACATCTCCCCAAAAAACAACCAAAGGGGGGGGGCAGCGAAAGGTTTCCGTTCCTTCCCCGAATCTCTTTTCGCTCTTCACCACAAAAAGTGCATTAACATCTCTCTACTGTTCTTAATTTTCTTAGTGGTGCGTGATGGCTCTCAGCAAATATGACAGAACATATCTATCTGCAGACACAGCGAGGAGCTTGGTAGCACATGTAAGTCCACTCCCTAACGAGGGGGGGGGGGAGAGACAGTGTACAGAAATCTGTTTCGTGCTACGCAACCATATTTTTGTGTTTCTTCATGAAATAGCATGCCCATCAGTCACCAGTAATCGAAAGGTTTCATTGCCTAAGAAGCATATTCTGTTGGATTGTCTTTGTTTTTTATTGTGTGTTCTCCATGACCTTTTCATGCCCTCATGGTCCGCCCCGCCACCGCCCTGTCGTCCGCCTCCAGGAGTCCTTCTGCCTTTTTGCTCAGCCCCTCCCCCGCCACGCTCCCCCCAGTAAAGTCCACACACTGAGACGTGTATTCATCCTATAATCCGTTTTTAAATGCATGCAAAAGAAAGTGGCACCGTGACCACCGTACGCAGTGATCGGAGATTAAGAGTGTGTCACTCTGCGACCTCAGCATCGGTGACAGATCATCCGGGCCCTCCCGCCTCCTCTAGGCCACCTCGCCGCGATGCTGGTGAGAAGCATTCTCGTCCCTGCCCCTCCGCTGTCGATTTTGCCATCAGAAACATGCCTGGGCATTCACACAACACACACACACACACACACACACACACACAGAGGGAAGGAGCCACAGGGGCAGCCACCTGAGTGGGACCATTTCCTCAGAGAGAAGACGGTGCTATTGATCTGTGAGCCGCACTTTCAAGGGTGGCCTGTGATTATTGATCGCTAACCTTCTGCCATCTCCTAAAATGATTAGCCGTTACAGGGAAAGGATCTGAAATACTTTTGAAAGCACAGCGCACTGCATAGGCCACAGTCATGAGCAGGAGAAGGAGGAAGGGTTGTTTGTGGTTACGATTTCAACATACACACTTGGCAGCATTCCACAAACCTGCCTGACTGCATCTGCTTAACAGGCAGCGCACTGGAGACAGCGCGACTTGCGGTACCTGTTGTGTGCAGACCGAAGGTTTAGGTTCAGCCTCTGACTCAGGAACACAAGAAGGTACGAAACAAGGTGCTCTTGTTTTAAAAGTTACAAGACACAAGGTCACCCAAGAAATGATGGCAGTAGGAGTATTCTCTGTGATGCTCACTCGTGGATACAATGTACCGTGGAAATGAAATTGCAGTTGTTTTAGGAACTCCACTTCGACTTACTTCCAAGTGTTACTCTTGCACCTGGGAGCTGGTGGGTAATGAGGGAGGGATTCCCAAGCTGCTGTATCTCAGGCTCAGAACCAGAGAGCGAGGTACGGGGCGCATGCATCAGTGTTAGCGTTTCACGGGAGAGCCGCGCTCGGTTCTCAGTGAGGCCGCCGTCAGCTACAGGCTAACGGCCTCGTCTCATCTCAGGCAGGTTTGGGGGACAGGTTCGCTTCGCCTGTGAGGCCCAGGGGACCTGTGTTCCGCCCGTGTGACCAGAACTTTCCCTCATTCTGCACCAGGACTCACCCAGGCCCTCCTTGTAGGTGCTGGGTAGGGTTGAGGGGCGGGGCGGGGTAGGGGGGAGCTTGGTAGCCTGCTCAGCTCCCCCGCAGACAGCAGCCCTTGCTGCACCCCACCCCCGCCCCCCTTCCCCCCCCACATGCCATCCCCCACTACTAGGTTTCCATCCAGTCTGCTGGGACTGCGCTTCCAACCCAGCTTTCGGCCTGCATTCGAAAACACTTCAGCGTTTTCAGAGGTACCGCGTTCTCTCCAGAAACATGTCTTTGGGATACTTCAGTCTCTCTCGTCTTGCACGTGGGATGGCCCCAGCTGTGGGATTTTGTGGAGGGCTTTGGGACACACACTGTGTCCTCACATCTGATCACGTCCTTAGAAGCAGAGCCGCTGCCTTAAAACTCCGGGACGTTTTAAACCTCGTGACACAAGGGGCGCATGCCTCCCTGAGCCCGCGTCACGTGGGGGCATGCGGCTGGCTGTTCCTTTTCTTTGTTACGTTGCTGCTGACTTCTCGTCTTTAAGTATCGGCATCTCCGTGTGAGGAGTTGTATTATTAAAAAAATCTAATATATATATTTATATATTCGTGCTTGGCTATTTCTTTCTTTCCTGTGAGTTATAGACCTTTCCAATACCAATAAGCCTTTTCCCACTTGATTCATGATAGGTCTTAACATATTATGAGCATTGATCCCTCACCATATTCATAGCAGTTTTTGCTCATTTTTACTTACTGGTAAAACTTCAGAGAATGTCATTGGTTTTTTAAAAAGGTTCGATTCTTTTTGAGTTTTCTTATATTTCTTGGGGCGGCGTTGGCTAATACAATGCTACAGGTGTCAGGTGTGCGATCCCGTGATCCGTCACCTGTGCATGGGATCGTGCGCTCACCCCCCAAGTCCAGTCTCCTTCTGGGAACACGTATCCGGCCCCTCCCCCTTTCCTCCCTCCCCGCCCCCCGCCCTCTGGTCGCCCCCCACACACACTGCTGACTGCGTGAGTTCTGTTTGTTCGCCTTCTTCGTCGGTTTGTTGCTTCTAGTTTTCCGTCCCCCAAATGCGTGAAATCGCTCTTGACCTTGTCCGTCGGACATGTCACGTAGCGCGATAGTCTCAGGACCCATCCGCGTGGTCCCAGACGCCAGGTTTCGTCACTTCTTGCGCGGAGCGGTGTTCCGTTGCAGACGCGCGCCGGGTCTTCCCTGTGCAGCCCCCACGGGAGGACACGCACTTGTTTCCACGCCTCGGCCTCCGTGCATGAACGATGCTGCAACAGACGCAGGGGCGCGCGGATCTTTGCAAAGAACCTTTCTCCCTTTCAGGGGGCGGTTGTCCAGAAGGGGGATGGCTGGGTCGCGCGGTCACTCTCCTCTTAGCTTCCCGAAGCGCCCGCACCGTTTCCCACGGCCGCTGTGTGCGTGTTTACGTTCCCACCGGCGGAGGCTGAGGGTCCTCCTCGCCCCAGCTCTCCGGCACCTGTTACCACTTGCCTTGTGGACAGTAAGCAGCCTCTCCAACAGGGGCGGGGCGGCGGCGTCTCGTTGGGGTTCTGATGCGCGTCTCTCTGGCAGCTACCGGAATTGGGAGCCTTTTCGCGCACCTGTTGCCCATCCGTGTGGCCCCGTGGAAGACACGCCTGTCCCGATCCTCCGCCCGTTGTTTAACGGGGTGGCTTCTTCGTGCGGTGTTGAGTTGTCTGAGTTCTTCGTGTGTTTTGAGCATGAACCCCTGGGTGAGCTGTTGTTTCAAATATCTTCTCCCATTTGGTTGGATCTTTTCTTCCTTTGTTGACGGTTTCCTTGGCTATTCAGAAGCTTTTCCGTTTGATCCAGTCCAGTTCATTTACTTTGGCTTTTGCCTCCCTTGTCTTTGATGTCAAGGTCATAAAATCCGCTCTGAGACCAGGGTCCATAAATGTAGTGCCTCTGCCTTCTTTTATGTACTTTATTGATTCAAATCTTACATTTAGGTCTTTGATCCATTTTGAGGTAATTTTTGTCTATGGTGGCGAATAGCAGTCTAGTTTTAGTGTGTGTGTGTGTGTGTGTGTGTATATTTTTTTTGCATGTGGCTTTCCAATTCTTCCAGCACCATTTATTGAAGAGGCTTTCTTTTTTCTTTTGTATGTTGTTGGCTCCTCTGTCAAAAATCATTGGCCCATATATGTGTCCGTTTTTTTCTGAGCTGTTCATTCTGCTCCATTGGTCTGTGTGCCCATTTTTCTGCCAACGCCACACTGTTTTGATTATTGTTGCTTTGTGGTATAATTTGAAGTCAGGAAAGGGGGTATCTCCAGCTTTTTTCTCTCTCGGGATTGCTTTGTCTACTTGGGGTCATTTGTGGTTCCATACAAATCTGATTTTTTTTGTTTTACTTCTCTTAAAAAATCCCATTGGTATTTTTATGAAGATTGCATTAAATCTGTATATTGCTTTGGGTGATGTGTCCATTGTAGCTATGTTGATTCTTCCAATCAGTGGACACATTCTTTTTCTGTGTTTTCTCCAATTTCTTTTAATAATGTCTTATAATTTTCAGTATATTGGTCCTTCACAGCTTTTGTTTATTCCTCGGTATTTTATTCTCTCTGTTGCAATTACAAGAGGAATTTTTTTCACTTCATTTTCAGAAATTTCATTGTTAATATATAGGAATGCAATGGATTTTTATACTTTGTCTTTATATCCCGCAACTTCATTATACTTGTTTATTGTTTCTAATAGTTTTTTGGTGGAGTCTTTAGGGTTTTCTACGTAAAGAATCACGTCACCTATACAAAGTAACACTTTACTTCTTCATTCCCGGTTTGCACGCCTTTTATTTCTCTCTGTTGCCTGATTGCTCCAGCTGGGACTTCCAGTGCTGTGGGGAATAAGAGTGGTGAGAGTGGGCATGCTCCTCTTCTTCCCGATCTTGGAGGAAAAGCTCTCAGTTTTCACCACCGAGTATGATGCAAGGTGGGGGTTTGTCCTGTGTTGCACTTCTTATGTTCAAGCACTTTCCTTTGATACCCATTTTATGGAGTGTTTCAACCGTAAATGGATGTTTTCGCTCGTCAAATGCTTTTCCTGCATCTGTTGATATGATCATAGGACTTCTATTCTTTATTTCGTTAATGCGGGGTATTGCATCAGTCGTATTGCCCATGTCGTGCAATCCCTGCGGCCCTGGAGTGAACCCCAATGCGTGAGCTTCTTGCTGTGTTCCGTTTGCTAGTGTTTTGCCCGGGAGCACTGCACCTGCATTCGTCAGAAATATCGTTCTGTAAGGCTATTCGTGCGTGTGTTATCCGTCCCAGGGTTTGGGGTTAGGGTAGCGTTGGCCTTACAACACGAGTTAAGAAAATATTGCCTCCTCTTTAACTTTCAGAAGATTTTGAGAACCATAGGTATCCAATCCTCCTTGAATGTTTGGTAGAGTTCACTAGTGAAGCCGTCCGGTCCTGGAGTTTTATTTTTGGGGAGGTTTTGGTGATTGTTTCAGTCTCCTTGCAGCTGATGGGTTTACTTAGATTTTACAATTCCTCATGAGTCAGTCTAAGAGGGTTATAGGTTTCTAGGAACTTATCTGCTTCTTCTGTGTTATTGAATTTGGTGGCACGCAGCCTCTCCTGGTATTCCAGTGTGATCCTTTGTGTGTCTGTGATGTCTGTGATAACTGCTCCTCTTCCATTTCTGGTTTTATTTGAGTCTTTTCTCTCCTTTTTATATTGAGTCTAGCCAGAGGTTTGTCCGTTTTATTCATCTTGTCAAAAAAAAAAAAAACAGCTCTTGGTTGAATTAAATTTTTGTCGTTTTGGTCTCTGCTTAATTCTCTAGTTCTTACTTTCTTCCATCTGCTGACCTTGGGCTTTGTGCTGCTTTTTCTAGTTCTCTAAGATGTAATGCTAGGTTGTTTATTTGGGATTTCTCTTCTTTCTTGAGCTACGCCTGTAGTGATATAAGCCGCCGTCTCATCGCTGCCTTTGCTGTATTCCAAATGTTCTGTTATGTCGTATTGTCCTCCTCGTGGTCCCCACGTACTTTTTGTCTCTCCTTCTATTCCTTTTTTTGACCTTGTCATTCTCTAGTGGTCTGTTGCTTAATCTCCCCACAATTGTGGGTTTCCCCCTCTTTCCTTTTTTCAGTTGATTTTCAATGTTGAGGCGTTGTGATGGGAGAATATGCTTCTTATGGCTTCAATCTTCCTAAATTTGCTGAAGCCAATTTTGTGTTCCAATGTATGGTCTGCCCTTGATGATAGAAACGAGTGTGTAGCCTGGTGTTCTTAGATGAAAGGTTCTGTACACATTGATTTTTTTTTTCCACTCGGCACCATGTGTCGTGTAAGGCCAATGTTTTCTGACTGAGTTTCTGTCGGGATGACCTGCGCACGGCCCTCGATGGTGCCGTTAGTGAGGTTCCCTGCCGTCACTGGGTTTTTGTCAGTTTTTCCTTTAGTTCCGTTCATTGTTGCTTTGCATTTTTGGGTGCTCCCTGGTTGGGTGGCTATATATTAATAAGTACAATATTATATCTTCTTCAAGTGTTGTCCCTTTTATGATTGTAGAATGTCCATCTTTGTCTCTTGTTCCCTGTTGTGTCCTGAAGTCTATTTTGTCACAATGAGGACAGCCACGCCTGCTTTTCTCTGGATGCCATTGGCTCGGGCTGTCCTTGTCTCCCCTCTCTCTCTGTCCTCTGTCCTGAGCCCTGCAGTGAGCCCCAGGCTGCGGTCATGCCCCTGTGTCTGCTCCTCCTCCTTTTCCCTCTGATCCACCGACCACCTTCAGGTGTTTCCATGAACGGGTCCCTTAGATGCGTCTGTGTGTTGAGCAGGGAACCCTTTGTTGAGTGATGGCTGTTCAGCCTGTTGTAACTTCGCTGAGGGAGACCGGGGGACCCCTTGCTGCCATGCCTGTGGGTGGCAAAGACATGATACAACATACAGATGATGTATTCTAGAATTGCATGCTCGAAACCTGTATAATTTCATTCACCACCATTGCCCCATACATTTCACGTGAATTTAAAAAAGAATATGTTAACTGATCAAATGAGTTTTAAAAGTAAGTGAAATAAATGGGTTACTTTGTCCAGCGGGCAAGGACACATTGTACAGCCAGATGGCCCGGCTTTGGGCACAAGCGAAGCCACTGACCGGTCACGTGACTGCAGGACACCACCTGCCCCTCTAACTCAGTTCAGTTCTAAAGTGGGAAACATGTTAGCGCCTCTTCTACAGATTTGGCTTAGAAATCCCTGTACATCAATGTGAATTAGTGTAAACTAGCCATTGTAAATTGCTTAAAATACTTATCATTACCAGGTTACACGTTGCTTTATTTTTTCCTTTTTATAGGAATATGTTCATTTTATGATTTTTCATAGAGGGTGAAGGCATTTCCCAAAGTGACCATAGAAAAATGGTGGATTCAAGAAAGTTAAGGCTTATTTTGATACATTTCTTGCAATGTTTCAGTGCAGAAAATGTAGAGGTTTGCGACTTGTCAGCGAATTTAAGCAGAGAAAATAGCAAATTCAAGAAATTCGGAGCTGCAAGAGCAACTCCATCTTGACTTATCCGGATTGTCTATTCTTCCAAGGCTGCCGGGAGAGCCAGCTTCTACTGGGCAGGAAGTGAACCAGGCGGGTGTGTGTCTCAGAGTGGGCGTTGCATTCTTAGTTCTTAAAAATGTAACTTTGATCTATTAATGCATATATGCATTTGTCTTCAGAAGTAAGAATGTTGGGTATCTTACCTTCCATGAGCTCTTTCTGATGTAAAGGTTTAAATGATTTCACGCTCTCTTCAAGTGCTAGAGGGTGGGTCGTATCTGAGCTCGTGGTGCCTTAGAATAGAAACACCTGTCTGCAAAACCTTTCTAACAGTGTAGACCCTATTTTTCATCATAATAAGCTCTAAAAAATTGTTTTGATAAGCTAGAATATAAACTATGTAGTCTTCTGGCTGGCGTGGCCCAGTGGATTGAGCATCGGCCTGTGAACCAAAAGGTAACAGGTTCAGTTCCCAGTCAGGGCAGATGCCTGGGTTGCGGGCCTGGTCCCCGGCTGCGGCCTGAGTGAGAGGTGACTGATCCACGTTTCTCTCTCACACATCGACATTGCTCTCCCCCTCTTCCTCCCTCCCATCCCCTCTCTGTAAAAATAAATCGATAAAATCTTTTTTAAAAAATAAAATATGCAAAGTTGAAAGGCCTACTTATATTCACTAATGCACTTGCCCATACGTTTGAAGTCATATTATAAGAAGTGAAAGCATGTGGAAGACGTGTCTACTGGCGCTCTGTAACAGAGCGTTACAGAGGACCCGCGTCACCTGCACTGAGCCCCCGGAGCCGCACCGCTCTCCTGACGCCGTGACTCTCTCGTGTGTGACGCTGTTGCTCGGAGGTGTGCCTCCTGCCTGGAGAACCCCGTCCCATGGCGGTAGAAAAAGTGGTTTCTGTGTCACACGTGTATGTATGTGCTGCCAGTCACCACGAAACAGACGGATGAAGACAGGGGGGCTTTCCAGCGAGACAAGACTAACTCCCGTCGTCCTGGGACACAAACTACAAGCGCACATTCGGAGAAGTAATGACCACACTCGGGTCCTGTGTCTTGGTCCCCTTCGTTCTGGACAGCCCCTCGCTGCTGGGCTCCGTGGCCCGCGTGCCCGGCTCTGACTGAGGTTCTGCTGGATATTGCTGTGTGTCTTGTTAATCACAGTGAGGTCAGTAAGAACACTCCCAGTCCTAATGCCGCATGATAGGAAGAGCTATTTAAAGACCGTGAGAGGGGCTATTATCTCTCTTCTGAGCCATGGATGGAGAAATACAAGTGAAAACCAAACACGGATTCGATTAAGTTACCCAGTGTGGGCGGTCGTGCCAAGAGCTGCATTACATGCCAACCTAGCTGTTTCCTGGTGTTAGTTCAGTTGTTCTAGTTGCGCCAGTCTCTCATTTGGAAGAAGATATAGTTGTTATTAGTTGCTTCTAAGGATGAGAGAGAAGAGGGCAGAGGAGAGGGGGAGAAGGAGAGAGGAAGACGGGGCGGGAGGGAGGGAGAGAGAGAAGAGTCTGGTCCCTAGGCCCTAGAAGCAGTTCACTCCTGACTGGTGAGTCCAGCTCCCCGAACTCCTTAAGAACATCACAGAAGTATGGTCCCTTTTATTTTTCTTCCGCCGTGACATGGTGGTTTCAGGTCAGTGGTGCCCCTTCCGTGCCAGAGGTCCCTGGAGTCAAGTTCAAGAGCCGGCCGCTGCACCCGCGCCCCCAGCTGCATCTTACCCCAGCCCGCTGCCGGCGTGGGCGCTCGCTGCTGAGAAAGGCGTTTCTGGTGGAGCGGAAGAGAAAACCACGTCTCCGCTTCTCCACAAAGAGAGTGTCACGTCGATGTTTTCTGCTTCTTTCTTCTGAAGCCCCTTTGTCTTTCGTGAGAAAATATAAGCTGGGTTGAATGTATTAAAAGCCAGACTTTTGCCGTTTCCGTCTGGAAGGGGGTGACGGGCATGTGTGAGGAACCAAGGGGTGTTTTTCGGAAGCAGCCGCGTCCTTCCCCACGGAGGCTGCCGCTGCCGCGCACTCGGCAGGCTTAGGGTATGTTCACTGTCGAAGTGTTTCAGATTTCAGGGAAGTGGTAGAGTTTCTAGAGGGTGTAGGTGCCTGCTACAAAACTGAGGAATATGCATACAAACAAGCTCTCGTTCCTACGAGGCCAAGGGCCGGACAAAGCTTGGGTTGCGCCGCCCCTGGTCAGCCCGTGCGGCCTCAGCAAGTCCACTCACTTGGGTTTCTCATCGGTGGCTTGGAAGTTACAGTGTCCTGCATGGTAACCTCACACAGTTTACAACATTTTGGTAAGTAAAACACTCTTGCAAAATATATAGAACTACATCATATCATATCTATCTATCTACCATTGGATTAATTTTACTTCTGATTGGAGCACATGAACTTTGGACTGTACCAAATTTTAGTTCAAGTCGAGTAACCACATGTTATGAAACCAGTTTCAAAGGTTTCTCTTTTTTTTTTTTCCAAAACATGTCTGTGTAGAGAAAAACTGGGTTTTTTTAGATGGAGTGCCTGTCACAGCATTACTATTTAATGCTAATGGAAGAAAGGAAAAGGAAGCGTAAGATTAGTATGGGAGGGTCTCCTGGAGAAAGAGTGGCAACACCCATGGAATGAGTTATGTAGTGGGGCGGGGTGAGGAGGGGGGAGCGGGGGATTGCAACAACGGTTTGAATTGAGGCAAAGGCTGCAAAGCTGAGACATGACGGGAGGGGGGGGCGTGCACCCACGTCAGGGAGGCGCCCATCCCTCCCGGCCGCCCGAAGAGAGGGGAAGGCTCCATCGCCCGCCCACCCGCCCGCCGGGAGCACCAGCATCAGCAGCACCTTCGCAGGACGGCCCGGAATGACCGTATGTAAATGTGACATTACCGTCCAGCGCCCCAGCTGTGCAGTGCGGTCATTCCGTCCTTAATGACTGTGCACAGGGCGCGTGGCCCCGGCTCTGCGCCAGATTCCGGAATCTTCCTCCTGTTTGTCCCAGGGCGCTCCCCAGAGCGACCTAAAACCCTCCCGCTCTCAGCCTGAGCTGCCTCTTCACAAAAATTAAAATACAGAGAAAATCACTAGGAAGATGCATTTGATACTTAGAGTTGGTTAAAATGTCATGCATAATGCATTTAATGGTCTTTTCCTGCACTAGGATGCCAATTTTTGAGGAGTGCTGTGGAAATACACGTATTTATGTACACAAATTCATCTGTGTGTACGCATAGCAGTCAAGCAAAATAATTTCTAATGGAAAGTTAATGAGTCAGATCACAGAATACAGATATAAAGATCTTTTTCATTTTCACACTGAATGTTAAAATGTTCCTGCCAGGAGACCCAGCGAAGAGCAGTGCTGTGTATGGGAAGTAACGCCAGCAGGAGAGAGATCACCGCGTCGTCCTTCAGCCCAAGTTGGTTTTTTTTTAAGATTTTATTTATTTCAGACAGGGTACATTCCTGGGTTGCAGGCCATGACCCCCAGCAACCGCACATTGATGTTTCTCTCTCTCTCTCTTTCTCCCTCCCTTCCCTCTCTAAAAAAAATAAATGAATAAAATCTTTTAAAAAATTATCTGTTAAAGAAAAGATTTTATTTATTTATCTTTAGAGAGGGAAGGGAGGGAGGAAGAGAGAGAGAGAGAAACATCAACATACGGTTGCTGGGGGCCGTGGCCTGCAACCCAGGCATGTGCCCTGACTGGGAATCGAACCTGCGACACTTTGGTTAGCAGCCCGCGCTCAATCCACTAAGCTACGCCAGCCAGGGCTTCAGCCCAAGTTTTAACCCAAAGGCAAAGAAACCGGTCAGGAGCAAATACATTCCTCTTTATTGAGAATTACAGTTGCCTTGATTCAACAAATAAATAATTCTGTTTAAAAATTCTTTGGCATTGTTTATCAAAGAACGCTATTTGAGGTAAGCCCATTTTTGTGTACCTGGCTCTCTTGCAAGATAGCGAAGTTCGTTTGATGTCATCATCACTGAGGCCCAGCTACTTACTAAATTTCAAGATGGGAAAGGAGGAAACCGTGAATGGCAGACAAACCGCACTTCTCGGAGCGGACCAGCGCCGCCAGAAAGCAGTGGGATGGCCAGGCACGAGAACGGACTCCGTGCGCCTGCGTGCGGTGCTGGGAAGACAGGCAGCAAGCTCCGCCCCTCCACACCCCAGCTCCGTTTTTGCACACAGACACAAAAAACTGATGGGAAACATTAAATTTTTAAAAAACTTACCAGCTAGAACATGTCCTAAGACATGTTGTAAAATAGAGAAAAAGCTTCTGGCCAATTATGAGTGGGTAGATATCTGTGAGCAGAAGCAGCAACAGCCCTGGCCAGTATGGCTCCGTGGGCTGGGCATCCTCCCACAGGGCGAAGGGTCGCCGGTTCGATTCCCAGTCAGGGCATGTCCAAGAGGCAACTGATGGATGCTTCTCACATTGATGTTTCTCCTCCTCTCTCTGCCTCCCTTCCCCTCTCTCTAAAAATAAATAAATAAAATATTTTTTTTAAATAGCAACAAGTAGGCTAAGCTGGTTACTGGTATGAAATACTCATCACAAAACGTGATCAGGAGAAGAGCAATGCGGAAACCGCCGAGAGACAGAGAACCACTCCCGCGCCCAGGCGGACTCCCCTGACCGTATGGGCACGGGTGTATTCTAAATCAGAGCGAGGACAATGAGGGGACCGCAGCCGCTCACGGGGGAACCGCAAGTTACCACCTTCATTTCTGTTCCCCTGCCACAGTCAGACTGCCCCCCCCCCCCCCAGGACATTCGAGCAGAGACGTCTCAGCTTCACAGAATTCACGCGGAATCTGATCTGCCCGCCCTTCGGTGCCGACTCAGACGCGCGTGAGATCACCCCAAAGGGGGCATGTCTGGTAACTTCCGTTCCACTCGGGTGAAGCAAAAACCACTGTCTGCACTTCCTCACACGGTTTGCAGGCTCTTACTGTTCTCCAAAACCAATTTGCTCCAGATTCTTCCCTTATTTTAAATGAGCCGTTTTTAGCATGAAAGCTATCGAACGGCCAAATGTAACAAGTCGGTATTTTTTTGTAGCTTCTTCAACATGCATTTTTTCCCCTTCTAAAAAGCCAGATAATTATACATATTTCTTTTGGGATCTAAATTTACATTCTAATACATGTCTATGAATCATCCATAATAACACTGCTTCTTAGCCAAAGTAGAGGAAGATGCATTTGATGTGTAGAGTTTGTTGAAAGATCTTCTTTTAATTTTTTCTTTATCGACTTTAGAGCAGGAGGGAGGAAAGGGGAGAGAGGGAAACATGGATTTGTGGTTCCCCTCATTTGTGCATTCATCGGTTGCCTCTGGCCCGCGCCCTGGCCGGGGACGGGATTCTCCGCCTCGGTGCGTCCGGACGACGCTCCAAACCATCAGGATGCCCGGCCAGGGCCCACAGGGGGTCTTCAGTAACGTCCGATATCGCAGGAAAAAGGAGAGAGATGAGCACGTGGTGAGGACATAAAAGTTACCCACAAAAGAGAAAGAAGGGAGGGGGTAGAGTGGAAACACAGAGCGAACAGAGTGACCTGGAGAGGGGAAGGCTAAGAGAACCGCTGCCCAGACCTCTTTGGCAGGAAAGCACATGTTCCTCCCTTCACCGTTCTCGCTCCTGCACTTGCCACACGTGACCAAACGCCCCCTCTCCGCGGAAGGGGTTCCGACCTGCGGGGAGTCATTTTCACGTCCCAGGCTGGTCACAGACGCAAGGGACAGGCCGGGGCCCAGTGCCGAGAAGATTGTCTCGCTCCGAGCTTCCGCAACGCAGCCTTTTCCTAGAGTGGGATGGTATCCGGTACATTTTTGCTGCGTTTTCTAGATAATTGCTATAATTTGGTTGTGCCCATGGAAAGCAAGAACATCTTTTGTTGGGCTTAGGAAGCCATATCTAATAATTATGTTCTCAAATGTAATTTCTGTCTTTAGCTCTGGTGATTTAATTAACGTGAAGGGCCAAATGCAACGGCCCCCTCTGCTCCCTCGAGCCACGGTTTTGCCACAGTGAAAGCCACTGCTCCCTCTCCCGAGCTCCAGCCACGCACGCAAACCCACCACGGTCGTTGCAGAGGGGGACCCGTCGCCCCTGGCCTTGGAGACGGGCCCCGGGGCGGGCGGCAGGCTCCCTGGAATTCACACGGAAGGAAAGAGGGGGCCATCCCGTCCTGTGAAACTTCTGGGGTTCGATCATGGACGCCAAAAGCTGCTGCGGGGGGCACCCGCCGCCCGTGGAGAAAGCCCCGACTCACCAGGGGGAGGAAGGGTCTCCGTGACCCCCGGAGAAGAGACAGCGGGGGCTGGGGGGAGGGGAGATGAATAGGGGCCAACAGGCGTCCCCACACAGCAGCCGCGCGCCTGCAGGCAGCGGAACGGAGAACGGCTGCGCCCCTGCCCGTGCTCCAGGCGACTCGTGCGTTTGAGCTTTTGTCTCCTGGGGAACCAGCTCGAGGCGGGGGACCTGCCCGTCCCCCCACTTACACAACTGAAGTCCTGACCGGCCCGGGAAGGCAGAGATGGTGAGAGGAAGAGTGTGAGGAAGGGAGGGCCCCTCCGGCACCGGCTCCAGCAGCTCCCGAGCCTGAGGAGCTGGGGAAGTCGTTGAGCATATTTTGCCATGTGTAATGAGCACTTTTTCTTTGCCCAAATTTCTGAGGGAAAAATAGGGATGCACATTATGCATGGGTAGTCCCTGAAATACCTCGTGTCTGTTCTTGTGTTCCGTCATTGTTAGTTACATAAAATTTCTTGGACCAAAATACACTCAAAATTAATGCTAAAATTTCTTTATAATACAGAACAAGTATCTAAATATAAATAAATAAATAAACAATTGCACTAAAAAATTTAAATGAAAGACCTTTTTCCCTGAACATTTGGGTCAAAAATGTGGGTGCACATTACACTCGCACACAGAATACGGTCTCCCGTCTCCTCGTCAGCCGTGCGTTAGGAAAGTGGGAAGGCGAAGCTCTGTCCCCTGGGATTCCTGGAAAGCCTAATGTGATTAGCAGCAGCAGCAGGAGGGAATATCTGATTGTCCGACACGGGGCTGGAAAGTCTACCCGGACTTTCTGTCTGCAGTCCGGCACCGACCTGGAGACGGAGCCCGGCGGAGGACGAAGGGAGGACGAAGGACGTGGCCCTGGCGGCGCGGGTGAAGACTGTCATCGTCGTCTGTCTGGGGAACGAGACCCCTGGGAAGCCCTCTGGCCCCACGGCTGTCTTCTCGCATTTCCCTCGTAGGATGATCTCCCTGCTTCTCCTCCTCCCTTGATCACGCCCAGCCTTTCAAGCCCACAAACCTACAATGCCATCTTCTCAAAAACTTTACAGTTTTTTTTTTCAGGCTTTGCAGTTTTTTTTTTAATCTACAACAAAGGATATGTTTATTGATTCTTTTCAGAGACAGCAGGAGGAGAAGGGGAGAGAGAGAGGCACGGGCCAGTCGCCTCTCATAAGCGCTCCCACGGGCGCAGAGCCCACCGCCGTCTGGGGCAGGGGACCCACGCCCCCCGCCCGGCTGGGGCAGCTCTGGGGTTCTCCGTCCTCTTCACGAACGTGAGCGCTGCAGACTCACTTTTGGGAACTTTAGTAAAGCCTGGCTTCTTCGTTTTCTTTGGTGTTCCAGTCCACGTGATTTTGTGACACTTAGTGTAGAATATAGAACTTTTTTCTGTTTTTTTTTTTTTAATTTTTAAATAGGGCTTTTTTTTAGTGGTGGCACTAATGGTTTCTGTTAGGGCGTACCTCCCAGAATGAATGGGGTGGGGGGTGCCGGCCAGGTGTCTCTGGGTGCACGAGCTAAACCACCCATCGGCTGTTTTATGAGCCGAGAGGAGGCGGCATCTGTGCTGGGCAGGGACGGGGTTTCGCCTGTCACACTGCCTTGTCGTTCGTGGGTTCATGGCCGCGGTGAAGCAGGATGCTGTTTCCTCCGAGGAGCCTGTGCCTCCGCGCGGCGACCCCTCCTGTTCCCTGTAGCCCTTGAAGGAGCGACTGCTGGGCTTTCCCCTGGGGTGGCCCGGGAGGAGCGAAGAACAGCAGAGGACACGCGTGGCACGAGGCTCTCACGGGCACACCCTCCACAGGGTCTCTCTGGGCCGAAATGTGTTCTCTCTCTCAGCGTTTCCCCGTCGGCACCCCGCAGGTACCGGGGTGCAGCGCCAGTGGGTACGCTGTGGACCAAAGTGGGGTGAACGAGGAAGGAGGCCGGCATGACCCCGAGGTCACATTGCCCAAGGTCGTTGCTCCGGACGGTCTGCCGCCTGCAGGACTTCACGTCACATCACGTACGTGTGAAACACGCCCGCAAGGAGAACGTAATTGGAAGAACAGGGAACTTCTGAAGGCTGGTGGGACAGAATTTTGGTGAATCAAAAAACGTCCACATTGGGTAACGACACACGAATATTCTATACTTTAGAGTGAGTTGTTGAACAGCATACTGGGTAAGGCAAGCTTCCATGGGAAAAAACATGTACCCTAAAAATTACACTAAAATGTTTGATAATGGTGGTGGCTTATTTTATCCACTGAAACTGAAAACCTATCAATAGCTAGTGAGTGTGGGCTTGTGGTATGCTTTCCATGTCATCTGCGTGGTGCTATTCTCTCTGGAGCGATGATGATGATGATGATGATTTTACTTAATGGCACAACTACACAAATCATCATAGTTTTAAGTTTCTCGTCTACAGAGAGCATTATGTCTTATTTGTTTCCCTCCGCACCAAGCCCTGAAGCCTTAGAAAAAACCACACACACTTCTAGGACAAACGCTGAGCTGTTACTAACCGTGATGCGGAAACTCAGACACAGGGAAGAGGCGAAGGTTTGCAAGCCACCTCCCTGTTGGTGATAAGATCTGACCGTGTGCTGAGAACAGAAACCGCCCCGCCCTGATGCCAAGCTCAGCGGGATTTATACGTGGAGAAAAGGGAAAGAAAAAGTAAACCCCTCTCTCCTGCGACTGGCTGAAAAATGTACTCAGCCAGATCCACGCAAACTCGCGTCCAGCGCTGGACTGGGGAGGAAACCGCTTTGACAAAAAGACCTTCATTTGTCTCAGATCAGGGACGCGTGCGCCGCGCCTCCTGAAGGGCCTGGCGGCCTCGCGTTTCCCAGCACGCGGCGGCGGCGCTGCGCTCGGGAACGGCTCCGTGGGGTCACACAGCCCGGCCCGTGTGATACTTGAAACCAAGTGTCAATACGCCCACTCCCGCTTTGCAGACGAGGCAGACACCGGGGGCCCCACGGCCCAGGGAGCCGTGGGGGCCCCGAGCAGCACCCAGGCCCAGCGCCGTCCGTCTGACTCCAGAGCGTCTGTCTGTCTGTCCCTCTGTGCTTCTTCCGTACAGATCAGTGGCCCACGCGTCAGCATCGCTTGGGGGCGGGGAGGGGGAGCATGAAATACAAAAATTAAAAAAGCTCACCCGACAAGACCCCGCCTATGACAGGTGGCACTGGCACGTGCCGGGGGAGCCCGTGCCCCAGGGATCCGCGCGGAGGCTGCTGTGCGCGCACGTGTGGGGCCTCGGCTCTGGACCACGAGCGGAAGGATCTGCCGCGGGAACCGCCCCTCTGGCTGCTTCCCCCAGGTCTGCGTAAAAAGCTGTAGGATTCTGCTCCTCAGAAATAAGGGGCGCCTTACTGTGAGGGATCTGCAGATTGTTTTCAGCCATTCTTTGTTATATAGAGCACTTGAGTAAGAAGGAAAAATCTAGGGTTAACTATATTGTAGTGCGGATACACATAAAAGGAAAAGCAGACTAGTACAGTCCCTGGCTGTGGGGAGGCGGAGAGGGGCCATGAGGTTATTCGATGTTAAGGTCGTGCAGACAATCTAGCATTTAGTTTTCAAACAGAGGAGTCCACCCGGGCAGCATGGAACCTGTGTGGCCCACGTACCAGTAGCGCCTGACACCGCGTGGGCATGAAAGGGTTAAAGGACAAGACCCCCTTCCGCTGCATCTGGGTGTGTGAGCGGAGGGTCCCCTGCTGCACAGGCAGGGAGATGTCCGGGGCCTGACCCGCGCTGGAAGTCGGACCCCTTCTCCAAGACAAAAGGTGACCTATGTAACCTCGCCCCCCACCCCCAGCTGTTGTGGCGGCAGATTTGTGGAGGAATGGACAGAAGTCTCGGAAGTGTCTAGAAATACGTGGGTTTGTCCAGGATCCAACCAGGAACGAACGTGGCACGTGGATGCTAGGTTTGTAGTTGGTGGAAACGTGAATGAGACAGGCGCCTGCCCACCTCCGGGCACGAGTTGCCAGCCCACACGTTCCATGAAGGCAATTTCTGTTCACTGCAGCACGTGCCCAAAGAGTTCTTCCTCGTGAAGGTACCGGTGCGGAGCAGGCACCGCATAAACAATTCTAGGGAGAAAATGGGGGTTCCCTGTGAGTAAAGTAGAAGGGAAGGAAGGGAGGGAGGGAGGGAGGGAGGAAAGGAAGGAAGGGAGGGAGGGAGGAAGGGAGGGAGGGAGGGAGGGAGGGAGAGGGGACAGCTGCGGGCCTGGGCGACACAGCAGTTGACGGGAGGTGAGACAGGAGCGAGTGGCGAAGGGAGAAATGACACAGCACACTGCTCTCCGGCGCCCGCCATTGCCAGGCGAGACCCTTCTCTCAGCACGCCTGTGTGGTGGGCGCAGCTCCTGCAGGGGAGACACTGCAAAGCATAGAAAACAAAAATAAGGAGGCAACGCAGTTTAGCTGTGTAAGAAACAATAAAAAAGTTAATCTCTTAAGAACTCTTTCAAAAGAGAATTCAGTGACTTAGTAGGCCACCCAACTGAAATGCAGCAATGTGTGGTATTTCTGTGTAAAATCGCACCGAGACCCGACACCCAGTGAAAGACGAGACCGTTGCACAAACGGGCGGTCTCGACCTTCCGTGTGCGGCTTGTTCACGTCATGACCTCGCGGAAGAAGTGCGCATGATAAATGCATGGGGTAGCCGACACCTTGGTGCAAAACAGGCTTTGCGTTCGAGGGGTTCGCCCGACTGCGGGCAGACGTCAGTGGTCACAGAACACGGGGGGTGGACCAGGCCAGGCCACGGAGAGTCGGGCGGACTGGGTGGATCACATGCATTTTCAACGTCGTGACATTTTCAACCTAGGAGAGTTTTATCCCGACACAACCCACCGTAAGTGCAGGAGCATTTGTATGAGCAAAAATGGCGGAGCATGCGGGAATACAGTTAAAAGGGGAGCAGCGAAACCTGTGGGGAGCGTTGTGAAATACCGAGCAGCAAAAATAGCAGCGGGGCCACGTTCCGCGCGACCGCAGTCGGGCTCCTACCTCGGAGCCGCAGACGCAGCCGCATCTCCGGGGACAGGCCTCCCGGCCCAAAGCCCCCGAAGTCAATTAAGTTGCTGTTTTTAGCTTCAGCTGTAACATTTAAGTCACTGCCACAGACCCAGGGGCCGCCCAGGGAGCTCACACGAAAAGGAAGTCACAGCTTGACATTATCAGTATTTGATCAAGTCTATTCTTTTAGGGAAAAAAAAAACTAAATTAAACAGGGAGGCCTGGACGTATCGGAGTCAGGTGAAACACAAACAGCCCCACAGAGTGGAATTTGCTCGTTTCTGGGAAGGAGCAGTGATGAAGAAGGCAAACCACGGTGAGAGAAATACGGGGGCCATGGATGTGAGCATCTAGCACTCCTTTGCAAGAGAAATAACAAAGAACATGTGTAGCATTCATACTTTAGCAAGACAGAAGATTAACGGCATTTTTTGAGGTTACACGGAAAACCCTCCGACCCATGGTCCCGCGCGGGGAGGTGACTCTGAGCGCACTTCACGGGTATTTATGGAGGATTGAGCTGCACCGCGCATGACTCTAGCCCCGGAGTCACACGTTGAGTGAAGCATATCAACCACTTCCTTCCCGTTGAACGGCCCTCCCCGTAGGATGGACAGAAAGATGCAAACAAACACAGGTGTAACATTATTCTTTAAAATGGCAAGAGCTAGGAGGGTCACACGGGCCCAGGGGCTGGGGGCTCCCACGGCGGGTCCAAGGTCACTCACTTTAGACGGGGTGGTCTGAGAAGGCCCCTCTGAGGAAGCGAAGAAGAGCCTGTTAGTTCTTAGAGTTCGGCTTCAACTTTTTTTTTAACCCTCACTCAAGGACATTTTTTACAGCTTTTAGAGCGAGAGGGAGGGGGAGCGAGAAGCATCGGTGTGAGAGAGAAGCATGATTGGTTGCTTCTTGTGTGTACCTGAACCAGGGATCAAACCCACAACTTTCGGTAACGAGACGACGCTCCAACCACCTGAGCCACACCGACCAGGGCCAGAGTTCAGCTCTAAAATGTGAGGGGAAAAAAACGTGACAGTTTGCACCAGTGCTAATTAAACAAGAGGAAGATGGTGAGGTGAGTTTACAGAAATGTCTGGAGCTGACAGCTGCTTCAGCAGCAGGTCGGCCTCAAAAGCGTCAGAAACAAGCAGTGAGGACGGACGAGAGAGGAAGGCTTGAATGAAAGGACCTGCTCTTCCCCCTCTTCTCTTCTGAGACGTTTCTGTACTATGTCTTGATCAATACGGCGTTGATTTTCCAGGGGTGCTGGGCTTAAGGAGCACACGCCGGCTCACGGACTCTCCGCCCCCAGGCCGTAACACCTCCACCCAGAGGGGCCGAGACAAAGGGCCAGTGGGGAAGGGGTTTGGGAGCAGGAAGCAATGTGTCTGCATGCAGACTGATGATCCAGTGGAAACGCGGGATGACGCTTTCCTGGTGCCGACCATCATTCACTTGGAAACCAGAGTATCAGGCTTTTATGAGACAAAAGAAAAAAAAATTTGCTCATCAGTCACAAAGGTCATTTCACTAAGAGGAGAACATTTAATTAATCGTGAGCTTGGCTTGATGATAATACTTCTCCTGTAAGTGAGGAGCTATCAACACAGAAAATTATTTTTTAGGTTTGTGATTGTCAAGTGGAGCGATGTGTCATCTTATTAGAGAAAGGCAGGAAGTCATCAGATCGAGAGGCTGAACCTCATTTCAAAAAGTGGTTTTGAAAATGTGGTCTTATTAAAAAACAAGCTAATGGCCGGGCTCTTGGTGATATCACTCGACAAAAATGGGGGAAGAAACATAAAAATCTTTGAACATAAACTCCAGAGAAGCAATTTGCGTTCAGCCAGTCTAACTCAGAAGTCCAGAGGGCCTTCATGAACACAAAGTTCAAAAATATGTGCATGAAATAAAGAGTAATAATTTTACACAGTCCGCAAAGCATGACAGCTCTCTAAATGTTTACTAAGTAGTCGATATTAACTAATTAAAAGGAAGAGAAAATTAAAATTTACCACAAAATACCATAGGGAAGGCTAAAACAATTTATTCGGTTGCTAGGATAACGCACACCTATAGATTGTGTCCTAGATTTTAGGCATAAGACTTGGCATTTGGACGTATGAGGATGTGCACAAACTGTTCGACAAAAGGAGTTTCCAGTTTGGAGAAAAACAAAACAAACACCCAGACGAAGTGACTCATGATACCTTCGCCCCTTAAGCAAACTTGGAGAATCTTACGAGAACAAGCAAAGGAGAAATGCACGGCTCCTACTTTTCCCCACACTGTTCTCCAAGGAAGTAGTTCTACAACTGTAAATACGCAAAAAAACAAACAAAAAAACAAACCCCACACACAATTATCTGGGAATCAAAATATTTTGCATAAATTACTACTTGGCAAATGATCCCTGATGTAAACTTTTCCATTTTATCTCTGAAATGCTTGTCAGTAATACCGCATTCCTCAAAAGCATCCTGGAAGCATGTCCACCAAAAAAGGGGGTGAGGTCACAGCCTGACACTAGAACGTGACAGAGAGGGAGCAAACTTCCCGGACAAACCCCTTAAAGTCGCAGACCGATCTTGTGAAGGAAGAGACGGACCCAGGTCGTGACTACCCACCGCGACTCGCTTCCAGTGAAGAAGTTTTCATTCCAGACCATCCTATGCGGTTACTCTCCGCTGTGGCCCCGGAAGGAGTCACTCCTGCATGTGTGTGTCTTCCCGCCAGGCCGGGTGTATTAGGGACTCCCCGGTGAGCCAGCCGAGTCCCCGCAGGTGACCTGCAGAGCAGAGAGTTTGCGCGAAGTGATGAGCGGAGCGAGCCTTGGGCGCGGAGTCCCTGTCGCCAGCAGCCTCCACGGGGGAGGGGCGGGCCGCGTCCCGGGGTGGCGTTCAGTGCAGTGGGCGTTCAGCGGGGCTCCGAGCGCGACCCAGGGTGCGGCTGGGGGTTGTCCCGGCCCCGGCACGGTCCTGGGCCTCCCGGCTCTTGACTCCTGCAGGAAGGAGTTCAAGGACGAGTCCAAGCGAGAGCGAAGGCCAGTTTCAGTCGGGCCGCGACAAAAAAGGCTGGGACGCGCCGCTGGGCCGGAGGCCTGCGGGTGAACTCAGACGAGCTCCCACGCGGGGTGCGCCCGCCGCCAGGCCGTTCCCGGGTTTCACGGGTTCCCACGGGCGGGCTGTTCCTGACTCTGTGGAGCCAGAGCCGGATTCTGACTCCCCCTTCTGCTCGGGGAGGGTCCTATTCCTGCTGCGGTCCCTTCCAGAAGTGTCACGGCCTTCGCCCCCTTCTGCCCCCCTCCCACTAGGGTGTCACTTTTCATTTTAATAATAGTTTAATGAAAAAAACAATAATATAATGAGTTTCGGAGTCATTCTCTGGTCACTTTTTCCTCCATCTTGGACTGATCTGGTTTTAGCCAGTCCCTCTTGGGTTTTTTTTAATTTTTTAAGATCTGTTTATTGACTTTGAGAGAGAGAGAGAGACACTGATGTGAGTGAGAAACAGTCAGTGGCTCCCGTGTGCACCCCAACAAGGGATCCAACCCTGCAACCTAGGCATGTGCCCTGACGGGGAATCGAACCCCCAGCCTTTGGAGTTCAGGACAGTGCTCCAACCAGCTGAGCCACCTGGCCAGGGGCCTTGTTGCTGCTGACTTCCCTGACCACTGCAGGGGTCTCCTGCCATAAATGACTTCCCTCGGATCAGGCGTGGAGAGGCCCTCGCACCCCGGCAGCCCGTGGGGGTGATGAGCCCCAGGAAGTCCTGGCTGCCCCCTCCTCCCACTGGTCAGGTGCTCCTCTCACCTCTCCCACCCGCCCCAGTCTTGCCAACTAAACAGTCGGTAGAATAGTTGCAGGACGACGGGCCTCCCCTTCATCCCCAAGCCCTGCGCCCACCCCGAGGCCCCTCCATGAGCCATCTGCGGGAACCCCTGGGGGGGCTCCCCTTCTCTGCTTGCAGGCCGACCCCCTGGTGCACGACCTCTTCTCGGTGACCTCTCCCCGCCGGATCGTGGGCTGAGCTCAGGGTCCGCCACCGGGGCACTGAGGCCCGAGACCCGCACCCTCCCAGTTCCGCAGCACGTGGGGTCGTGGGGTCGGTGGGGGCAGTACGTTCCCCGGGCCCCTTCGCGACCACTCCCTGCTCTTCCTCCCGCCCACCCCTGCTGTCAGCTACCGAATGTCACAGCCCAGCACACACCGAGGTCGCCCGGGGCCCACCGGGCCCGCCCGCGGTGCGGAACGAGAACGGGCGAGAGCGCTCCGTTTCAGGCTCCCCGTCCAGGCCCGTGTGTGCCCGTGGCCGTCTGCGTCTCGAAGATTCTCAGTTCACACTTCCCCGCCCTGGGCAGAAAGACGGGGGCTCTGCAGGCAGGTGTCCGACGGTGCGGAGGCGGATCGGACCCCGCGCGTGTGGCCGAGAAGCCCCGGGGCGTACAGCCTGAAGTTCTCCATCCGTAACAGGGAAAAGGGACTGAGTTTCCCGGACGGTGGGCGCAGCTCAGCTTTCGGAGTCGGGCTCCCAGCTGCCGCCCCCGCCGGCCACTCTCCGAGCCGGTTTCCCCGCTTCTGAAATGCAGGTACTCGTCCCGGCTGCTTCACAGGTGTGTGGTGAGGCTCGCGTGCGTTCCTGTACAGAGGGGATCTGAACGGCACCTGCCTGACGGTGTTGTGTACGTTCGGCTGATAGTAATCAATTAGTCTCCATTAGGTAGCGGCGGGGAGCCAATATGCTAGTGCGTAGGATTTTAAAAAGGTCGCAATCCGAGCTTACACTCGTCTTCAGGCACGAACAGAGCTGGCCGTGCTCACACAACTAGAACAGCAGGTGGCAAGTACATACAGCAGGAGAGAACGCACCAAGTGTGACAGGAGGCGGGGCGGTGTGCCCCGGGGGCGGGTTGTCAGGAGAGACAGAGCGTTATCCCCGTTCCACGGAGAGAGGAACGAAAACTTAGACAGATGAAGTGGTCACGCAACTACTGGGTATTAGAGGAGGCACTTGAGCCTAAACTTCCAAAGTTGGCCCTGGCTGGCGTGGCTCAGTGGATTGGGTGCTGGTCTGTGAACCAAAGGGTCACTGGTTCGATTCCGAGTCAGGGCACATGCCTGGGTTGCAGGCCAGGTCCCCAGTAGGGGGGCACACAAGGGGCAACCACACATGGATGTTTCTCTCCCTCTCTTTCTCCCTCCCTTCTCCCCTGTCTAAAAATAAATAAAAATCTTTAAGAAATAAAAATAAATTAAAAAATAAACTTCCAAAGTTAAACATCAGTGTTTCCACTGTTTGTAATTATTTTCCCTCTGTTTCTTTTTTCTCACAAATGTTTCTATCTGACGAGCCAGGAAAAAACAAAAAACAAAACAAAAAAAAAACCAGGGAAAACTGTCTCGTCTTGCCACAGAAACAACCCACCGGTCTGTGCTGGAAACCGTGCGTCCCGTTAGCGTGCACGTGCCCTCTCGAGGTCGGCTCCTTGGGCACTGGCCCCTGTCCTCTCCCCACCTCCCGGTCCTGTGGCCCTGAGACCCTCCCCGACTCCCCGCACGACGGTCTCTCGCTTCCGCTCACCCGCTGTCCCACTGCCCTGCTGTGCGTCGCCTCCCCTCCAGCTCCTGCTCCACTTTCTGCTCCACTTCATGGCACCGTTTTTAAAAATAGCCGTAGTCGCTGCCCCGAACTCCTCATCCCCTGTTCTCTCTTGAGCCCGCCCTGGGCTATTCTCCCACCACGCCAGCGAAACCGCTGGTGGGTGTTGTTTCTGGACTCTGCAGGGCCCCGTCCGTCCACGGCGCCTTTCCCAGCGTTCATCCCAACCGGGCGGAACAAGTGGGTCAGGGGATGAGGAGTCCATGCCCCCCTGGCTCCCCCTGGAGCAGCCTTGGATCCTGGAGCCCGCAGTTCGCAACCCTGACGAGGTCCTAGCGCATCTCACAGGGGAACTCAGAGATGGGCACTGCGAGGGCTCGGGGGCTGGGGTCAGGGGTGGGGTCGCCTCCGTAAAGTGGACATTGGAGGAGTGGGGCGTAGGGATGGAAGCACGGAACAGGGCGAGTTGCGGGGCCAGAGGGGCCTTAGCGTTGGACCACGGGACTCCACTCAAAGTTTGTCCCCGGTCTTGCCTTGGGAAACACGAACCTCGAAGAGCTGTGCTTCACACGCCTGAGCTCAGCTGGGTGCACGCCGTGCTGTGGTGCGGGTTGCCCGTGATGAGAATCGTGGCGTGGTTCGTCTGCAGGCTGGGGCGTCTACTGACGGGACAGCTGGTCTGGCGCTGAAGGGTCTGGCCCCCCAAGAACGTTTGGGTTTTCATCTTGGCGGGTGCGCTCACTTGTAACTGCGCTCATCTTCGCCTTTCCCCTTCTGAGAATCAGAGGTTTCACGCACGTGTTCCTACTGCCCGACCCTGTGCCCCTCCGTGACGTGACAGCGTTCTGTCCGACGGGGGGACACTGCTGTCACAGGCTTCCTCTCCTCTCAGCCTCCTGGGACACCCCTGACGCCCTACAAGGAACGAAAGGGCCTCTGTGATGCCGGCAGGGTCAACGTCCTGTGGTTCGTATCATCCACCCCCGAGGACAGACCTAGGCCAGCGGACGGCTTCACAGCTCCCACTGTGTGCTCTTCCGTCTCAGGGACGTGCAGACCCTGAAGGTCAGACGTGGGTGGGGGCGGGTCCCGTTAGGCGCCAGTCTGTCACTGGTGGGCGGTGGTTACTGAGTATCCACCAGCAGACAGTGGTAGAGGAAAGAAAACCATCTAAAAGACTAATGAAGACATTTGCCGGACTTCTGGCCAAGATGGAGGCACAGGTGGACACACGGTGCCTCCTCGCAAAACCAGAAGAAGGACAACAACCAATTTAAAAGCAAAGACAAGACCAGAACTGCCAGAAAACTGGACTGTATGGAAGCCCGACAACCAAGGAGTTAAAGAAGAAACACCCATCCAGTAGGAGGGACGGAGACGGGCAGCTGGGAAGAGAGGACTCATGGTGAGGCGGTGGCTGGGGGACTCGGGGACCCACTTTCACATGCAGATAAACCAGGAGGAACAACTGGGGAGTGAGACAGACCACACAACCCAGGGTCCCAGCAGGGAAATAAAGCCTCAGACCTCTGACTGAAAACACCTGTGGGGGTTGAAGCAGCGAGAGAAACTCCCAGCCTCACAGGAGAATCTGTTGGAGAGACCCACAGGGTCCTAGAAGGTACTCAAGCCCACCCACCCGAGAATCAGCACCAGAAGGGCCCAGTTTGCTTGTGGGAAGTGGGGGAAGTGGCTGAAAACCAGCAGAGAGTGGAGCAAGTGGCACTGTTCCCTCTCGGACCCTCCCCCACATACAGTGTCACAATGTAGCCATGTGGGTTGCCCCACCCTGGTGAACACCTAAGGCTCTACCCCTTACTATGTAACAGGTGTGTCGAGACAAAAAAAAAGATGGCCCAAATGAAAGAACAGATCAAAGCTCCAGAAAAAATACAACTAAGTGATGAAGAGATAGATGACCTATCAGATGCAGAGTTCAAAACACTGGTCATCAGGATGCTCACAGAATTGGTTGAATATGGTCGCAAAATAGAGGAAAAAGTAATAGCATACTCCATAAAATACATATTTTTAAAAAACATATTTGTCTTTCTAATATGCATCACATATTTCATGACTCTTACTAAGGTGGCATATACCGTGACCACGTTTTCTCGCTGACTCACAGTTATTTTCATCATCGTAACACACTAAAGACCTCAGAATCTGGCTGAAAGAGTTTTCTTTCCCCCAAATAACTGTCTTCCAGAAAACTCACTGAGCTGTGAGAGTGCAACAATGACGACCATGGAACTATAGAGCGTATTTTAGAAAGACTGTAATAGAAATTAGTGTAATTTTAAAACAAACGCCAGGAATTAAAGACTTACACACGTTGGTTGCCTGGAAATACTTTCCGGGGGTCAATCTTCCTCGGCCAGTGGCGGCGGAGGCCGCCCCCTCTGTGTGGGCACTCGCAGTGCGGGGAACACCGAGAGCGGGCTGTCCGGGTGTGCCGTGACCCGTGGTGGTCCAGCCCAGTGGGCCGTGGCCACCTTCCGGCCCTCTGGACACCTGACACGGTTTCTACAGACAGACGGCTGTTATCTCAATGCGACTCTAATGCAGCGTTTGCCATCATGAGCGGCGCAGGCCAGCTCCCCGTCAGCCCGAACGCTCAGCAGAGGGCCGCTGCCACCCTGCACTTGAAGATTTTCAGCGGCTGCCCTGCAGCTTGACCAGCACGGGGCAGGCCGCACGATCTGTCTTTGCCGGTGGCGAGTGGTGTTCAGTCAAGGACGGTAAATCGAGGGAAAGAAGGAGCTACACGTCTTTGCACTTGACCTTCTGCTGCAGCTGGGCTTCGCCTGAAGCTTCCGTGGCCACGTGGCTGCCTCCCAGGACCCTCCCCTCGGTGCCTGGTGGGATGACGGGCACTCGGAGCTAAATAGGGTGCCCCACCTTCCTCGTCACCCCGTCGCAGGCACGCCCGACATGATACTTTCTCACGTTGTTTCTGCCAACTTTGCAAGCCCAGCATGGAGCTCTGTGACGACCTTTTGTTCTGGCCCATAAACCGCAGTTCAAAGGCATAGTATTCTGATTCCTCGTGTACCTGGGCTTTATCGAGGGGCCGTTACCTGTAGTCCCGGGACACCGCGTTTCTACCACCTGAAACAGGGGGACATTCCTGAGCCCTGGCCTCACGGCCCCTCAAACCACCGACGCGGACGGCATAGCACCGATGAGAAGGTAGGAACATTCTCGTGGGCTGCGCTTGGCAGGGACGAACGTTAGCTGGTCATTCACTCATCCTCTAGAAGTGGATCGGGCGCTGTAAGGGAAACGTTAATGAAATGAAAGACACAATTTAGCGGGGGGGAGGGCAATAAGGCAGTGCTTCATTTAAAGACTCTGGTGACAGGAAAAAACATCGTATCTGTGAACATGTACGTCTGTGGTTCTGTTGACATGCAATCACAAAGGAGGCTATTTTTAAGTCCGCGGGTTTATTTTTTCTGAGCAAAATCAGCAGTTGCTCGGGGTGCAATCAGCGCGGCAGCGGCCGACGCTGCCTGTGCGGTGACAAAGGACCCACTTCCAGGCCTGGCTGCGACCGAAGGTCATCGGTTAGGGTGAAACCACACCTGGAGCCCAGACCGGAGTCTGCACCGGAACATGTCAATCCACGTTGTAAATCGGAAACACCAGGTTCTCTGAGATCACACGAGCTCTAGATGAAGATGGTTCCACGCCCAGCGGAGACGGTCGCCAGCCCGGGAGGGGTGCCGGGACCTGGAAGGAACCCGGGGCGGAAAGGAGAACCTCGGAGGGGGTCTGAGAGGTGGTGGGACCCAGGGTCGTGCCGCGCTGGGTCCCTGCCGGCGTCAGGTCGGCCCTCCCGGGGGACACGGTGCAGCCCACGGGCCTCGCACTGGACGCTCGCCCTCAGAGCCGGCCAGTGCGGCCGTCTTCCCGCTCCGCGGCTGTGGCCGGACCTGAGCTGTCTCAGCCGTCCCGCTGTAAACAGTTACGCAAACAGCTGTGAAGACAGAGAGCACGTCGTAAAAGGCACCCCCCAGTCCCTCTGGGGCTCCAGGCAGCACTGGGGGCCTTTGCTGACAGCCTGTCTCAGCGTCCACCTGCGGCCCAAAGGCAGGCTCGTGAGGCTGACTGGGAGGTGGACCCTGAAGGGTTTGGGGGTTCACTGAAATGTGGGAGTCCTTGTAAATGCACCGGGTGTGCCCCTCTTTTAAAGTACAGCAGGACTTTACAACAGGACTGAGTGCAGGAGACAGAAGCACATGCTCCATGGTGGAATCCCACCGGTCGGCTTCCCACCGCCTGGGAGGGACCGCTGCTCCCGGAGGTCGTGTCCCCGTCAGGAGGCCATGCAAAGGGGGACCCGTGGGCCTGTGACAGGGAACCACTCTCTGGAGCTAGGTGGTCTGGGTTCGAATCCCAATCCCCCAGTTTCTAACTTATGCTGGAATTCTCCTTCTTGGTTTCCTCACCTGTAATGCAGAATGATAAGAATTAAAAGAATTAACCTTTGTAAAGCACTTAGAGTAGTCCCATACAAAATTTTTTTAAGTTTGTTTACTTTTAGAGAGAGCGGGGGAAGGGAGGGAGAAAGAGAGGGAGAGAAACACCGGTCGGCGGCCTCCCATAACAGGGACCGAATCTGCAACCCAGGCTCGTGCCCCGCCTGGCTCACACCACCGACTCTGCCTTTGCCAGATGACACCCCACCAACTGAGCCTGACCAGCCAGGGCTGTTGTTTTAAGTCTTACTTCATTCATTCATGTTAATGTTCTTTCAAATGAGAGATATAAGCCATGTGGTGTGACGGGACAAAGGGTTACTGACCAGGCATTGTACTTTCTAACCAGGTTATTACCCGTCAGCCCCCCTCCTTGGTCGGCGGCGTCCTGGGGAGATCCATGGGCACAGCAGCTCCAGACCGGGGCTTGCGGGGTGCATGCTTGGTCCCAGCTGATCCTCCTCCGGGGGACGTGTCCCATTACCCCTGTTTCTGAGGACTAACGAGAATTTCAAAATGATGACAAAAATAATTGTTTCTAATTTAGGGTCTATTTCTCAATCTGCTCTTCTCCGACTTTCTCTACGTACTAATTCAACAAACACCGAGATTAATATAACATCATACTCTCTCTCAAAAAAAAAAAAAAAAAAAAGAAAATCCCAAGGCATTTTCAAGGACTCCAGCAATTCTTGGACGGTTTTCCTTCGGTCTGAAACAGAGGACGGCCAAGCGAGAGTCCTTTTCCAATGCCGCCGGGGCTCTCCTTTCCCAAACACACTGCGAACGCAGCCACCCCAGCTCAGAAAGGATTAAAACGGAGGAAGCACTCAGGGTCTAGTTCTCATCAGGACTGTGCGGCTGTGTGATCACCTGCAGGCACCGACCAGACCTGGGATAAAACAGCCAGGAACAGCAGGGGCCGTGGAGCGGTGTGGTGCCCGTCACAGGGAGAGGGGCCCGTTGGCCAGCACCAAATGTTTGCTGCAAGCGTCACTCCAAGCTGGCAGCTTTGGCCATGTGGGGCCTATCTCCATAGCTTACCGCATAGATTTTTAATTTTGAAAAAAGTACAGCCAGGGGTGGGGTATAAAAATTCCTCACATATGAGAGAAAAACAGGGCGTTTAATAGCATTTATTTCTGGGGGAAGGGACAAGAATTTGCATTCAGTTGGAGAAAATGCCTGCGAAACAGCGAGCGCACACAGTGGGGCCGGAGCTGAAAGCACATTCGGTCCTTGTGCTCCCGCTCCCCACTGAGCTGCAGCGGAACACGGCTCCCTCCACAGGGCCGCCTCCGTGATGAGGGCTCGCAGGACGGCGGCTCAGGAAAATAAGACGCTGATTGGGAAAATTGCTACTTGATAGAATGCACTTTTTTTAGATGTACTGCAGGTAACAGGCTTACATAATGCCTTCATTATCTGTGACCCCCTCTGCACATGTTTCATTAGAGAAGGTCGTTTCTGTTTGAGCCTTTTTCACAGAACTGGCTGCAAGAGGGAGGCAGGCCAGTTGCTGAAATGACGGCCGTGGGTTCTGCGAACCCAAGCTTTCTCGTCCACTTGAATACGCACGTTCTCGGCTCCAAACACCCTCTCCCCGTTGCATTCCACTGGAAAGGCGAGTTCCTGGTGGAAACTAGCAACCGGGAAAACAAACAAATGCCACAGGAAACAGTATCAGTGTTTAAATTGTCACTTTCTAAAACAAAGGTGCTTGTTCTGACTATGAGAGCAGCAGGCGTACATTGTACGATGTGGGGAAAAGCAGCCGTAAGGAGGCAAAAACCGCTGTTCACGTCCTGGTGAAATTTAAAGCAGACCCTTCCCCCCACTGGCGTGTGGGCGTGTGTGTGCATGTGTGTATGTGACGGGGAGACACGACACGGAATATTCCCACATCTTTTCATTTTACTTAAACTCTACCATAAAACAGCCTCTTGGTCTCGGCCGTGTTGCTCGGTTGATGGGAGGGTTGTCCCACCCACCAGAAGGGTCAGTGGGCACAGTTTGCAGGTTGAATCCCTAGTCTGGCAACCCGTCTCTCCCTCTCTCTCCCCCTCTCTCTCCTTCTCTCTCCCTCTCTCTCTCCCTCTCTCTCCCTCTCTCTCTCCCCCTCTCTCTCCCTCTCTCTCCCTCTCTCTCTCCCTCTCTCTCTCCCCCCCCCTCCCCCTCTCTCCCCCTCTCCCTCTCTGTGTGTGTGTGTGTGTCACTCCCTCTCTCTCTCTCCCTTCTTCGTTTCTCAGACCTTCCATGCATGCAGGTACCCACTGATTCGCCCCTGCACCGCACGTGCGGAACGCCTCTGCACCTGTGCAGGCGTCGGGGCGCGTACACTAGTAGACGTGCCCTCAGCGAAACAGCCGTCAGGTGTGGGGCAACAGCACGGAGAGAGATGATTACCCCGGGCAGGAAAACGGCTCTGATGGGGTTAGCAGCGAAGTGCGGCAGAAAGGGGTCGTCTGTCACGGGCCAGGGCTCTGGTGTAAATGATGACACCTTGCTGAGGGCTTTAGTAGCATTTTATTATTCAAGTGGCCTTGATGTTCCTTCAAATGTCAGCCGGTGCAGCGTGTGGGTGCAGAAACGACCCCGCTACGCTGATCTGTTTACGGGAAAAGTGTGGTGGGCCAGGCGAGGCAGGGCCTCGTGCTCTGGACACCTGAGTTTGCAGGTGTGATTAACCTCGTGGCATAGAATGAATCCCTTGCCCACTCTGGGGTCAGCCGACTCCCCTATAAAATTAGCGCTTGGCCCGTTCTGCGCTAGCGAGTCGCAGCTGTGCGTTTGGCCGCTGCGGCATCTGCCCGCCCCAGCGTCCAGGTGAGAGCACTCACACCAGTCCCAAACAGATGCGTGTGCAATCGGGAGTCCTCGGGAACGGGCAGGTTTTTTCAATTTTGTTTTTGTCCTGGTTTCGGGCGGACAGCTTAGTGGGTGGGTAGGTGATCATTGCGTTGCACAGAGTTCCACGCACCATTTCCAGTCCCCACCTGGCGCCGCGCACGGTTGTCACAGTATTACCGACTGTTCCCTGGGCTGCACTCACGTGCCATCGCCGTGACTACTCTGTCACTGCCCACCTGTGGGCACCTTTCCCCCCTCTCACCAGCCGCCCAGCCCCGCCCCCCGGGCAAGCACCAGTGCCTGCACTTTCTATCGGTCTGTTTCAACTCTTTTCTAGGCTGAGCTCATTATTGCATTTAATTTTCACTACAACCCTAGGCACTATTTTCAAAACTTTTTGTTGACTGCATTGGGGTGACACTGGTTAATAACATTATAGAGGTTTCAGGCGTACAATTCCGTGATCCATCATCTGTGTACTGTAGCGTGTGCTCACCACCCAAAGCCGACTCTCTTTTCGTCACCATTTGCCCCAACCTGACCCTCCTCTACCTCCTCCCGGCTGTCCCTCGGGTCCTCACCGTGCTGTTGTCTGTGTCTGCGAGTTTCTCTCTTTTCCTTAGTCCCCGCACCTTCTTCACCAGCCCCTCAACCCCCTCCCCTCTGACAGCTGTCAGCCTGTTCTCCGCATCTATGAGCCTGTTTTCGCTTGTTGGTTTATTTTCTTCATTAGATTTCACACAGAAGTGAAGTCGTATGGTATCTGTCTTTCCCTGACCTACCTCACTTGGCAGAATACGCTCTAGGTTCGTCCCGTGCTGTCATAAATGGTAACATATCTTTTTTATGGCTGAGTAGTATTTCATTGTTGTACCACAGCTTTTTCATCCACTCCTCTGTTGATGGGCCCTGGGGCCGCTTGCACATCTTGGCGATGATAAATATTGCTGCAATGAACATAGGGGTGCATATACTCTTTTGACTTAGTGTTTGGGTTTTTTCGGATCAACTCCCAAAGGTGGAATTGCTAGGTCATAAGGCAGCTCCATTTTTTAAATTGTTGAGGAAATCCTGTAGGTTTCCCACAGGGGCTGCACCCATCTGCACTCCCACCCACAGTGCACGAGGGTCCCCTTTTCTCCACGTCCTGCCAGCACTTGTTGTTGGCTGGTTTAATGATGCTAGCCATTCCGAGGGATGTGAGAAATTACAATGAGATATCTCATTGGGGTTTTAATCTGCATTTCTGTGATGATTAGTGACATTGAGCATCTTTTCATGTGACTGTTGGCCATCTGTGTGTCCTCTTTTTGAAGTGTCTGTTTAAGTCCTTTACCCATTTTTTAATTGGATTGTTTGTTTTTTAGGTATTGAGTTGTCTGAATTCTTTATAAACTTTGGATATTAACCCCTTATCAGATGTATCATTGGCAAACATGTTCTCCCGTTCAGCACGTTGCCTGTTCATTTCACTGATGGCTCCCTTTCCTCTGCAAAAGCTTTTTACTTCGATGTGGTTCCACTTATTGATTTTTCTTTTGTTTCCCTTTCCCTGGACAATAAATATATCAAAAAAAATATTGCTATGAGAATTATCTGAGATTTTTACTGTCTATGTTTTCTTCTAGGACTTGTAGGTTTCTAGTCTTACATTTAAGTCTTTGCTTTCAGTTTATTCTTATATATGGTGTAAGAATATGGTCTAGTTTCACTTTCTTGAATTCATTTATTTATTAAATAAATGGGTCTGTCCAAAGTTCCCAGCGCCCTTTATTGAATGGAATGTCTTTACCCCATTGTATGTTCTTGTCTGCTTTATCAAATATTGGCTGACCATGTGAACATATGTGGGTTTATTACTGGGCTCTCCATTCTGCTCCGTGGCCTTCGTGTCTGTCTTCAAGCCGGTGCCGTGCTGTCTTGATCACAACAGCCTCGCAGTGTACCTTGACAGCAGGTAGCATGACTCCTCCAACTTCGTTCTTCCTGCTCAGTACCGCTGAGGTTTGTTGTGATTCCATACGAATTTTTGAATTATTAGTTCTCGGTCTGTGAAATACGCCATTGCTATTTTGACAAGAATTGTGGTAAATCTATATTTACTAAAATGTTCAGTAGTATGAACATTTTAACAGTGTTAATTCTTCCTACCCATGAGCTCAATATATGCTTCTATTTATTTGTAGTTCAATTCCTTCTTCAGTGCCTCATAATCTTCTGAGTACAGATCTTTCACCTCCTTGGTTAAATTTATCTCTAGGTATTTTTCGGTGCAATTGTAAAGGTATTGTTTCCTCAGTTTCCGTTCTGATAGTTCATCACTGGTATATAAAAATGCAACTTATTTCTGAATATTAGTTTAGAACCCTGCTACTTTATTTTTGTCTATTAGTTCTGGTCACTTTTTAGTGAAATCTTTTTAAAAATATGTATTTTATTGATTATACTATTACAGTTCTCCCATGTGCCCTCCTTTATCCCCTCGCCCTGCGCACCCCCTCCCACCTGCATTCCCCCCCTTTAGTTCATGTCCATGGGTCGTACATACGAGTTCTTTGGCTTCTACAGTTCCCGTACTGTTCTTACCCTCCCCCTGTCTATGTTCTCCCTACTGTCTATGCTGCTTATTCTCTGTACCTTTTCCCCTCTCTCCTCCTCCCACTCCCCTGTTGCTAACCCTCCCTGTGATCTCCATTTCTGTGGTTCTGTTCCTGTTCTAGTTGTTTGCTTAGTTTGTTTTTATTTTAGGTGTGGTTGTTACTAACTGTGAGTTCGGGGTCATTTTGCTGTTCATATTTTTATCTTCTTTTTCTTAGGTAAGTCCCTTTAGCATTTCATATAATGAGGACTTGGTGATGATGAACTCCTTTAACTTGACCTTATCTGGGAAGCACTGTATCTGGACAGAGTCATCTTGGATGCAGGTTCTTGCCTTTCATGACTCGGAGTACTCCGAGCAGTTCTGGTTGTCTTTGTTTTTAAATTGGTTGTTGTCCTTCTTCTGGTTGTGCGAGGAGGCACGCTGTGTCTACCTGTGCCTCCATCTTGGCTGCAAGTTCACTTCCTAGTGAAATCTTTGGGGTCCTCTATACACAGTTTCATGTTGTCTGCAAATAATTTGAATCTTACTTCCTCCTTTCCAGTTTGGATGACCTTTATTTCTTCTTCTTATCTGGTCGCTGTGGCCAGGACACCCAGTACTACGTTGACTAAGGCAGGGGAAAGCAGGCATCCCTGCCTTGTCCTGACCTTCAGGGAAATGCTTGTAGTTTTTGCCCGCTGAGAGCGACGCTGGCTGTGGGTTCGTCCTCCATGCCCTTTGAAACGCACTGGGGCCGGGCTTCCTAACAGTTATTGGGGTTACCAGGTGTCACCGGCGCCCCCCCTCTGTGGGCTCCCGAGCCGGCAGTGGCTGCCTGGAGCTGGAGCGAGTGGGGTTGTCTGAGAGGCAGCCTCCTCTCCGGCCCCGTGTCCTTCTCGCTGGGAAGGTCGCAGCCGGATGAAGAGGTGACATGCCTGCTGGGGAGGGTTATAAGGACTCAGCTCCGCTGGGCTGGGAATGCGGCTCATTCATTCTCTCCTTGAGATGGCGGTTTTCAGTCTGCTGTCCCTCCCACAGCTGCGTGCACGACCTCCTTTCCCATTTGCCTCCTTCCCTCCCTCCAAGGCTCTCTTTAATTGGGATATTTTTGCCCACAGACAGTAACTTTCAGAAATAACTTGTCTTTCCCTATGAATGTTTTAAAGTCTTTTTATGATGAGAGAATGGTGAGACAGAGCTCATCCCCTTTACCAGGGCCGGTTCATTGAACATATGTAAGTCTGACACTGGTCTTCTGTGCGGGCAATGAACGTTCAGGACACAAGTGGCTCAAAGCCCCGTCTTGGTCACCAAGGTGTCAGAGATGTCTCTGTCCATGAAGAACCTGTTCGGGTTACTTGTCTACATCCTGATGCTAAGTAAGGCTCTAAAATGAGAAAGAAAAAAAAACTAGTTAATATTTAAGAAAAAAAGTCCAAAATCAAGGTGAAGGCCCAATGCGAGGGCTCTCTCTCTCTTCATCTTTCCTGTGTGTGTTTCTGCTGTGAGTTAGAAAGCAGGTGAGTTACAGTGGGGAGAGGAGGTGCTGAACGGGGAGGGATTATCTGCGACGTTCCATGGAGAGAAGGCACTTTATCTCTATACATAACTTTTACAAAGTGTACGCACTGGACATGGACTTGAGATGTCAAGTCGTCACCTGCTTGCAGGGTGGCAATGGACATTGTGAGGTGGGTGATTTTTATAGGGTTCTGGCCACCGTACTGCCTAGTGCTCTCATGAACTGACTTCAGAAACTCCTAGAAAACTGTAACTCCTTGGGTAATGCGTGAGCGCCAGCAAGAAATCGTAGGGACCCTGTCCCAGACCGTCACAGGGAGGCCACGGCCGGCCTGGCTGTGTGGAGACATGCCCTTTGGATGAGAAACCTCTCTCAGGTCCCACAGGGGCTAGACCTGACGTGAAACAGAGAACGTGAACCCGTCCTCCGGTGGGGCCTGGGGAGGGAGAGGGCCAGGCAAGGTCACGGACCCAGGGAAGGCCCAAAGGCGTGGAAGCGTGAGAGGCCCCCAGGAGATCGAGGTACAGAGAGCTGGGAATAAAAAATGGGAATAAGACAGCAGAACCGGCAGTGGGAATGAGCAAGTGTGAGGTCCAGGGGGAATCCTTGGGGGAGGGCCTGAACCAGGGACCGAATGTAAGTTCGGCTCCTGAACAGTGCATGGTAGTTACACCCACACACAGTCCTAAAATGTTTCCAGCCCCTTGAAGGCCACAGCGAGGCTGATGTGGCCCCCGGCGAAAGTGAGTCTGACACCCCTGGTTTGGGCCCTTTCAGAACCTACATTCGCTTGCTCTTTATGGCTGGCTGGCTCCATTTAAGGGGCCAAGAGACTTACAGCGTGATTCCAAGGGACTGTGATAAGATGAGCGGATGCTCGGAAAAGAATTCTCATCAGCAGAAAGGAGGCCCAGGAGCCCAAGGTAGTGGCAGGATCTGAGGGGTGGCACCGTTTTGCCGAGAATAAATCTGAATCCCAATGGAACAAAGATTCTCAGGTGACGGAGAACATTACCTGCAAGAAACAGAGTGCTGGCGAGGAGCTAAGGCAGAAAAAAAAATCAAGGAAATGTTAATGGACAATAAAAGGCCCAACTTCAATGAGACCAGAGACATAATAAGACTAGAAGTGGGGCAGACACATCAAAGGCGAACTCTTTTCTTCCCGGTCTTTCACGCTGTAAATTATGCGCGGGGCCGTGGGTCTCTGTTTGCAGCAAATGTCCAGAGAGAGCCCGGTGCTGTGATAGAACAAGACGCTAAGACTGGGAACAATCTTTTTAAATATCAGCGATTCTCTCTTCTGTTCTTGCGTAAAAATTTTTTAATTTCATGAACAACACATTTACATGAAATGCTGAGGATATAGATGTACTTAATAAGGAAAAAACGTAGTATAACAGTTTAAAATCAGGGTTCCAACAGAAAGACCACTTTCCTGTTTGGGGTGGTGTTTCTCGCCAGCGCGCGCACGGACCCACCTCTGCAGACCCCGGCCCCGCCCCCACGTGGTTCCGGCCGCCAATCGCAGGGCTCAGTCGCCACCGTGGATCAGGGTCCGGGTGGGTGTGACTCAGGACACCCTGGGACTGGCCCTAAACAGTGTGTAAATTAACCCAGGCCCATTGGGACCTTTTCTAGATTTCCCACACGGACGCAGGGACGGCCCACCCGCTGAGACCCCCAGGAGAGCTGAACAGGCCTGGTCCGCAGGCGGGGGCGCTGCAGCCCCAGGGCGGCGCGCGGCTCTGTCCCGTCCGTCCGGGGTGAGACACAGCCGAGTGCGGAAGAGAAGACGGCGCCCGATGCCCAGGATGGCAGGAGAGCCGGTGGTGAGCGGTGGAGCGCAAGCTAAAGCACTCACCTCTGCAGATCCTGCTGCTGCTTTTTACATTTCACTTTCCAACTGTATTTTATTGACTACGCCATTACAGCTGTCCTGATTTCTCCCCTTGGCCCCCCTCCACCCAGCGCCCCCCACCTCAGGCCACCCCCCACCACTGTTCGGGTCCACGGGTCAGGCATGCAGGTTCTCTGGCTGCGCCCTTTCCCGCTCTGCACCCACACCCCCGTGGCTGTTGTGTAACTGCCCGTCTGCACTTCTGAATCCCCTCACCTCCTCACCCACCCACCCCCACACCCCCACCCCATCTGACCATGGTTTTCCTATTTGTTTCGTCCAAGACCGGCGGGTAAACACCAACTCAGCGCCGCGGCTTGAGGTCAGCCTCGGAATTGCGCGCGCGGACAGAGGCACGCCCCCCGGAGGAGCGCCGCGGAGAGCCGCGAGGCGCAGGCAGCTGGCGGTTCCCTGGCTCGGAAACAATGGGCGAGGGAAACAAAAACGCGAGCACTCGGAATGCCATCCGCACACTCTGTCCTGTGACAAATGACTCAGACCGCGCAGGGGGCGCAGAGAAACTGCGTGCTCACATATGTATAACCTCTGTTAGTGGGGGGAAAAAACACCCAGAATCTTAGTGATTAAGATACATTCAGTTACTGATAGCTGGCTGTTCCCTGGAGGGCACACTGAAAAAGGAAACCGTGGCACAGAGGGAAGCTATTTAAACTCCCACAGCGACAAAACAAACAGCAAGATTACCGCGGCTCGCTGAACGCTGGGAAAAATAGCCCCCGCCCTCCGCAATCTCTCCCCGATGGTTATCGAAGCTCTCTGCCCTCGGCCAACCCCGAAATGACCTTAGAAGGATGCTCCTCGCCAAGTGCACTTGAGCCTTTTCAGCCCCGGAAACGGCCGTGGGAATGAACTGTTCAGACTCGCTTTCCAAACAAAAGCAGAAATCTGTTCTCCTGATGGCGTGCGTGATTAAAAGGGCCGTGCGAGATGCAAGCTCTGTGTGCCCAGTGACCGGGGAACAAAGGCCTTGGCAGTTTTCGGTTTGCAGATGGTGAAAGGATTCTGTGTTCCAGCAGGAGTTCCGGTCGCCCGGACCTTCCTGCCAAAAACGACTGGGTTTTCTCCGCCGCTTTGGCCGGTAACCGCCAGGGCAGCTGCGGCCCTGGGAGCCCCGGGGCGCACCGCCGCGCACAGCCCTGCACCGGCCCACCTGCACCCGGGGAGTCGCACTTCCGTCCTGCACGTGAAACCGCCGCTCGTTTTCTGCTTTGGTTTTTCCAGAGACTGGCTTTTCCAGAAGCTTGCGTGCGGTCTCCTGCGTCTGGCGTTGCTCTGTCCGGAGATGCGCCGTCCCCTGGGCAAGGCGCCGCCGATGCTGACGGAAGTGGCCGAGCGGCTGGAGGGCTCGGCTGCACAGACGAAGACGCGCAGGCAGTCCGGCGTCGAGCGAGCTGCTGGGACGCCGCCATCCGAGCCCCGAACAGGTGGGCACTCGGACAGACCGCTGACAGAAGGCGCAGGGGGGTTCGCCTGCCACTGCTACCGACTGAGGAGCAGGGGAGCAGGGGAAACGCGGCACGGAGCAGAGGGCGCAGCCGGGTCTTCCCACACATCCAACGGGTGATGCCACGGGATGTGATGATAACTGTACGGCTGGAGGATCCCTAAAGTTGTTACGTTCCCACTGCACTTGTCCTTCCAATGGGCAGGAGACGGGAGGCACTGTGGGCTTTAAAGGAAGATGCCCAACCTGACCCTTGGTGTGGCAGCGTCTAGGAGGACGCAGGGGAGGGGGGCATGGACCCAGGGGGTCGGGCAGTGCTTTGGGAAAGAGAAGGGATCGCTCTTTGAAACGGAGAGAAAGAAGAAATGCTACCTGACCTACATATCTGTGGTCCGACACAGGACTTTCCCACCGGACAGCTGCTGTTGTGTTGCCTGGTGTTGTTTCCCCCCTTTTTTTTTTTAAGATGTTATTTCTTTTTAGAGAGGGAAGGGAGGGAGAAAGAGAGGGAGAGAAACATCAATGAGTGGTTGCCTCTCATGCGCACCCTATTAGAGACCTGGCCCACAACCCAGGCCTGTGCCCTGACTGGGAACCGAACCGGCGACCCTTGGGTTGGCAGGCAGGCACTCAATCCACTGAGCCACGCCAGCCCGGGCTGTTGTCGTTTTCTTTTAACATGACAATCGGAGGGAAAAGAAGAACTCGTGAAAGAAAAGGAACTTCTTTTCAACCAGAAGAAAGCATGGAGGGCATTGCATAAAATAACAATTTTTTAACTCAATGTCACTAGATTGGCCAATGGCAATAACTTTGTCAGTGTCAAAAAGACTGAAGAGGTAGATGTGAACATAAATGTACAAATAGTGTCTTTTTATGATGTAATTGAAATACAGTAAAAATTTTGACACTTAGAACCCTTGAGAAGCTCAGAATACTCCTCTTTAGCTTTTTATTATCTTAGTATTTTAATATTATAATTACAGCGTGTCAGTGCTCTATTTAAAGTGTAATTATAGACACGCCGAGGAAACTGATTCTTGTGCATCCGTAATTTCCTACAACACAATTTTAGAGCTTGCGCTATTTTTGTGCTATAATTTTAGTCATAGAAACGTAGTTGAAAGTCGAGAGACTTGTATTTTTTTGTTTTTCAATAAGCTTTTGAAGGGAATCTTTGCTTTTGAAGTGGCCTTTGTCACTGAGGGTGCCTTTATCTGAAATAAATCAATTTGCTTCGGATGGAATGAAATGGTTCAAGTGGTTTTCATAAACATGTCATAAGCACAAAACTGTATCTTCTAAGAAGCATGTTTGATAAAACACTTCCATAAAAGCCATTTTACCCTACGAGAATGGGGAAGACATTTTTAATTGTGCTGGTTGATCTGTGCATTGCTGATTTCATCTAAGTAGTCAATATCATCTCTAAGGGGCCTCCCCAACTACCCTATTGAAAACGGCCCCTCAAGGCCTGGGTGCTGTGGCTCAGTGGGTTGAGCTCCAGCCCCTGGACCAAAGTTCACTGGTTTGATTCCCAGTCTGGGCACAGGCTTGGTTTGTGGGCTCGATGCCAGGTTATGAGAGGCCATCAATCAATGTTGCTCTCCCTCCCTTCCCCCTCCCTAAAAGATAAGTCAAAATCTTGAAAAATAAAATAAAATGGTCTCTCAAAACAATGTAAACATCTCCTTGACATCTCCAGCTCTGCGTGCTCACCAGTGCATCCTGGGGCCCAGAAAGGGGCTCTTTCCAGCTGAGTCCACAGCTGCTGTTAGGAGAGGTGTACGGGGCGCGTGTGTGGGGAATAATACTGCAAGTGATAAGTAATAATAAGAGAAGAAGCTCTTTTGCGTGCTCACAACTGTGAACCCACATTCACCACACCGGGTATGCTCAAAACCAGTACTTTTCAGCATTTTTCATCTCTGGGCACACAAAGTAATTACTAAAATTCTGTGGCACACTCAAACATATATATTTTTTTACAATCTGACAAAAACAGGGATCATTTTGATTGACTTACAATAATACTAATCACAGTATTGCCCAGGCCGGTGCAGCGTGGCTGGCTGGAGCGCAGTCCTCTAACCAAAGGTGCAGGTTGCATTCCCGTCAGGGCATGTACCTGGGTCGTGGGTTCAGTCCCCAGTCTGGGTGCACATGGGAGGCAACCAGCTGATGTTTCTGTGTCTCCCTACCTCCCTTCTTCTCTCTCTAAAAATCAATGAAAAAGAAAAATGTCCTTGGGTGAGGATTTTTTAAAAATAGTGTTTACCAAGCCCTGGCTGGCGTAGCTCAGTGGATTGAACTGGGGCTGCAAACCAAAGCATGACAGGTTCGATTCCCAGTCAGGGCACATGCCTGGGTTGCAGGCCACATCCCCAGTGGGGGCCACGTGAGAGGCAACCACACATTGATGTTTCTCTCTCTCTCTTTCTCCCTCCCTGCCCCTCTCTAAAAATAAATAAATAAACAAATAAATAAATCTTTTTAAAAAATAGTGTTTACCTAACTTTTTCCTCCAAAGTGACTTTTTAAACAAAATCTGTACCTGTATGTAAGGACTTCTGGTACCAAGAATGCACGAATCAGATGCAACCGTCTTACACAAGCTGACCGGCAAAGGGCAGCTCTGGTACGTGACTGTGACAGAGTGTGCGGTGAGTGTGTGCTTACGGCTACCGACAGGGCGCTCCCACCGGATGGCTCCTGGTGTGTTGGCGGCTGTCACCCTTTCATTGGACAATCGAAGGGGAAAGAGGTGAGTGCCCCTGACCACGTAGGTAGTCAGGTACTGCATGCTTTGAAAATTCTTGTGGCGCACCGGTTACAAATCGCTGCTTCAGAGGTGATCGCTGACCCAGACGGTGGTGGTTCTTAAACCAGCCGGTATTAGAATCAGCTGGAGAGAGTTTCTGACACGAGATTCCCAGCCCCAGGGAGGCCGTTGCGGTGGGCTTCGAGAGGAACTTAGGACTTTCAAAACATTTTCTAGTTGTTCCGCAGTATCAGTGGGAATGGGAGTGACTCTTACCCAAAAGCAATATCTAATTTCTTTCTGTAAAGAATGGCAGAGGGTAGGCGTCCTCCCTCCTTCTCTCCCTTCTTTCTTGTTTCCTTCCTTCCTTCTTCCCTCAACACACATTAGGCTCACCAGGTACTAGTCATTGCGGTCTCCAGTCCGTGGTCCCCGTCCTGCAAACGCGTACAGTGGAGCAGCGGGAAGGTTTACCTTGCAGGCGGGGCCGGGCTCCTTGCAGAGTGCCCGGACGCACAGGTAGTGAGTGACAGCCCCGTCAACTCAGTGTGTGTGTGTGTGTGTGTGTGCACGCACATGCGTTTCAGAAGGGCGTGTGATGGGGCTCATCTGCTCATGAGATCTACGACAGACCGGCGAGACAGTGCCACAGAGACACTTGAAACACACTGGGAGAAAAAGAGCACAATTTTTGGAACAACTGGAGAAAAATATCCCCCAAATGCCTTGAGCCAACCTGCCACCGAAGCACCAATCCTATTTACAGACTCTTTGCATAATTTCCCAGAAACCTCGTAGAGGGAGCTCAGGTTCCGGGGCCGGCCACGGCCCGCTGGTTTATTATGAGCTCCCAGCAGCAAGCAGGACCCCAGGGGCTCTGGGCGACTCTGTTTTCCGTCACATCATGTTCAAGCCACACATACGAGCCGGCAGGAAGCCCTGGCCCAGAGCAGGACTTCTCCTCTTCCTGTGACTTCCCTGCTCAGCAGCGCTCAGCACAGACTTCATCCGGTGACACAGAGCGTCTAGCAAGGCGACTTGGGCACAACCACGGGCAGCAGAGGGCTGGGCCCTCTCCCTCCTCTCCTTCGCCACCATTTCTTCTTTGCGGACGGCCCCTCCTTCATGGCCCCACCAGCCCTAACACAGGGGCGGCGGGGGGGCTAACCGAGTCGCGGCTGCACTGGCGCTCGGAGGGTAAAACGGGAGGAAAGGGCAGGGGAAGGGCAGCTGATCCAAACGGCGGCGAGTGGGGTCGGCCGTTTTGGAGTGTGACCTGGCGGCCGAGAGCTACCCGTGGGCGGCAGGTCGAGTGTGCCTGTGCGTGTGAGTTCGGGTGTGCCCAGGTGTGCCCACCAGCAACCAGCGTCGTCACCGTGACAGCCCACAGCCACATGGAGGGTGACAGGTCCATTTACAGTAAAACACATGAAGGGAAGCTGTTTTCCGGTTCTCCAAAAGGAGAAACTACTTAAACCAGGAGTTGTATCTTCCTTTGCCTAAGGGTCGCCGTGTTAGTGTGCCGTCAAAGCTGTTGACCTCAGATTCAAATGGAAGAACAGAAAAGTCCAGAAATGGTCGGTTTTCAAAGAATGTCGAATTAAGAGGCACAGAGAGTTACTAACATCAAAATGGGGGGGGGGGGGGGGACAGCTTAAATTTCCCTCACCTCGCCCGTCCTCTCGTGGTCCTTTCTGCTGGAGCTTGTCGCTGTGAACTAGGCCGAGTCTGGTGGGTGATCCCCGCGGCTGAGGTTCCCGTGGGCGGAGCCGGCGGTGCCGTTCCCCGTGCGGCCGTGTTCCAACTCTGCTGGAGAAAACTCGGCGCCATCGCTGGTTCCGGGCCACCGGGGCTGTACCAGCTGCATCACAGGCTCCTGAGCCTCCCACCACGGCCTTCGGCACGTGAGCGACTGGGGCCGAGTCCCAGTGCCGTCCAGGCCCAGCATGCTGCTGCCCATGACGGCTGGATTCCAGCCGAGGGGGTTTCACAGCAGCAGGAGGGGAGTGCCGGCCTTTCTGCATCCTCCGTGGTTTCCCTTCAGGCCCCCCCCCCGCCCCCTCCCCCGTCAGAGGTTATGTAAGCGATCTCACCTTCTCCAGCCTTTCGCCAGCCCATGAGGGGCGAGAAGGCAGCGGTGGCAGGAGCTACCTCCCAGAGACCGCACCACGGCGTCCGAGACGTGTCCACACGGTGCCCACTGACGCCAGCAGGGGCCTCCTCCCGCTCTCCTTCTGCCGCCGGCATCTGGGACAGAGCCGAAGGCCCATGCTTCCAAGGCGAGACCCCCGGGGACCCCCTGCCTTTCTGTGGACTCTCTCTGCTTGCGTGGGCTTGTGTGGAGCAGGGCTCTCGACTGTGGGTCTCGGCTTCATGGCCCAGTCTCGGCCCCTCAGAGGGCACGAGGCCGCACGCAGGGGCCACGGTGAGGCCAGCGGCTGGTGGCGGCACCAACAAGCCCCTGCTCGCGGGTCTGACTGCAAAAGCGGCGGCACGTCAGCAGTGTGCACATCCAGTCTGACTACGGCCTAGGAAACTCCGCCAGGGGACTCACAACATCCACTAAATGGCTGTTCTGCCATTGTTTTACTCTGCGTGTAAGTCAGGTTCGAGTCCAGGCCGAAACTCCCGCGGTATGGGAACTTCCTGAGTTCGGACTGCACACGCAGGAACCTGGCCTGGGGAGGAGCCCCTCAGGAGCATGGACGGGGCGGGCGCCTCCGTGCCCAGGGGAACCTGTAGGCCGTGATGACATGACCATGGATTTCTTCTAAAAAATAAAAATATACATGTGTTCCATTGTTTCTAATCACACATTGTGCGTGTCCTGTTCACTTTCAGACTATGGGTCATTTTAAGATGGTCTCGAATCCCAGGTCCCTATTTATTGCCTTGTATTTGTAGCTCTGCTTACTGTCTACGGGGAGTCGGTACTTGTGGAGTCATGCTGAGAAGAAGGCTGGAGGTTTTTCTGGGCTCTACGGCTTTAAAATCCCTATGCATTTAGCACTAAAAATAATTCAGCAAGCTTCTGAGGATGACTGACTTGAGAATAGAAATGAGTAGAAATCCAATAATTCGAAGTGATTAGATAAAGCAGCAGCAAATAAAAACGGGAAAGAAAAAAGAAAAATCTTTGACTGCTTATCTTTCATTTTCTTCGTTCTCTCTCTCTAAGAGTTTTATGGTCCTTTCGTGCATCTGAATCATTTCTCCTGAGGCCCTTGGACGTCACGAGTTTGCATTTAGGAACTGGTCATTATAAACTACTCAGTCTTACATTTTATTTTTCTTATTGAATTATCGTTGCTTTCAGGCCATTCGATACATCCCGTCTCTGTCCGTGGTGGTTCTGTTGCCAGTGAGAGGGACAAGAGCACGCTGAGGTCGGCGGAGGCCCCTGAGGCCTCCTGCCACCCCCTCATGGGACCTCCCCGCGTGGCGGGAAGCGGGTGCACGTGTGTCTGGACAGTGACGCAGCACAAGCCCAGGTCGCTGTCACAGGTCCGACCCACGGCAACGATCGCCGACGGACTTTCCTGAGCTCTTACCGCATGTCCAGTGCTGCTAAGCACCTTTCATGCGTCGCTTTCCGACCTCACAGATGCGGCGAGGTCGTGTTCTTAGAGTGCCCGGTCTGAGAACGCGGGGTCACGGAGGCTCAGAACGGTTGTCGGCTCCTTCGAGAACACGTGCTAATTAGTGATCGCACCCGGATCTGCGCCGGTGTGCCCGGTCCCGGAGCGAGTGCCCCACTGGCGTGGCGTGGCGTGCCGCCCTGCATGGCCCTCCAGCTGCTGGGCGAAACAAAAACGGATTAGGGCTCTCACTAAAAATTTAACTCCAGGCCAAAGTTACTGTTGTTTTGCTGCTCCAGCCTTTATTAACCGTATATTTCCTACCAGCCACTTCTGAAAAAAAAAAGAAAAATGAAAATCTCAATCAGAATTTTGTCTGTGATTTAACCCACAACGTACAGTGTCATTTGGTTTCTATAGTAACTGTGAGGGCCACGCACGGAAACCAGGGGGAGCAGCGTATTCAATGGGAGCAGCCTCCGTCCTGTATCCTGGGACCTGTCTTCTAATACCCTCACGTACATCCTGGGGGTCTAACAAGAAACAGACAATGAAAGGCACCCCCACGCTGATCCCGCCCGGCCCCAGGGCCCCCTGCGGGGTCCCGTCCCCGTGCGCTGTGCCCGCAGAAGCCACAGTTTGCACGGAGACCCGGGTAAAGGGCCGGCTGCACGTCCTGGGCTGGGGGTGGAGGGCTCAGGGGGTGAGCGGCGAGCCGGGACGGCGCCCGGCGAAGGCCGCGGTGGACAGGCACAGAGACGCATGCGCGTTGTGCGGTTGGGTGCCCATCCCCCGGGGGGAAGGGCGTGCAAGTGGGGGGATGTGCCCGCGTGAGGGCGGTTCAGAATACCCTCTGATTATGTCAGCGATTTGCTTTGCATTCCGCCCGCTCGCGCCTACCCTGCACTCACACACAGATTCTCATACCTTTGGGGCGCCCTGCTCCGGACCGGGAGGGAGGTCCCCCCCGCCCCCCAGAAGGGAACCACACGGTCCAAGGAGAAATGGGCGTGACAGGGTACCTGGCAGGTAACAGGCATGAACAGTAAGCTATGACGGAGAACCATTTTGCAATTCATCGAGCTGAAGTACATGTCACAGGCCCCTGCTGGAGCGACGATATTGTGGCTGAGCGCACAGATTTTACATGGGCTCAGGCGGATCACAGATACTGGAGCCTCTGTTCCCCACACAGCGAGTTAGAAAGTGTAGCAACCCCAACGTCCTAAGGGCCTCGCGAGGTTTGAAAACGTTTGTTATAAAGACAACGAGGCGCAGCCCTGGTGCGCGCTCTGAGCAGCCGATGGGTGGCGAGTGACTGCACAGGGCGCCAACCCGCCCAGCCGAGAACGATCTGGAACCCTCCTCCGTCTGAGCTCCAGCTGATGGGCCCTCACGTCATGAGGCATGCAACAGGAAAATCATTTAACCTGCACGAAACGTCTAGTCTGCATACTAGATCTTCGTTTCAAACCTTTGGGAATCCTCCTCCTCTTTCCCTATGGCTCTGTCCAACCGAGGGCAGCCGGGGTTGAGGAGCGGGTTGCGGGGGGGGGGGGGGGGGGGCGGGGGGTGCTCATTGTTGAGATGAGCGGGTGATGTGACGCGTTTGGTGAGACCACGCCGAGCCAAGCGGGGCGACCTCTCCAGACACCCATCTGACTCCCCTGTGAAAGCGGCAGAGCAGGTCCCAGTGAGAACGACGGGAAATGGCAGGCGGTGGGGCCTTTCCGAACTTGGCTGCGTTAGATCGGGGTCACGTTCGCCAGCCCTGGTGTACGCTCCACCCACCTTTCCTTAAGTCCCCGAACTCGTCAACGTGTGAGGAGATAAACTAAGTGGATTCAGGTTTATAACTGACGACGTTGCATACTTGCTGACAAAAGAAAACATGCACAAGGCTTGAGCGAGGTATTGTATGCATTTCCCTTCGAAATTATCGTCATGCTACCGTGTCTTACTTGTAGCTGAATGCACTGACTTACTCTCCCTGTGAGGGCGTCGTTCCAGAAATCCCCCAGGTGCACGTGCCTTATGGTCAGCGGTGCTATTCACAGGTGTGCGTATTTACACTTTACGAGGAGTGCAAACATTGCCATAACACATGTCCACGTAGGTTTCTTTCCGCAGTATCCGTAACAGCACCAAACTGGAATAAACCCAAATATCTATCTACTTTATAATGAAAAATAACTCCAGCTATTCATAACTGGGAAGCAATGGATCAATGAAAATGAGCTAGCTACAGATCCATTTAGTCGCAGGCATGAATTTCACATATCGTTGAGCAAAATATGCCAAAAACAAGCAAAAGCTGTGTTAGTTCAGCTGTAAAAATTTCTCAGAACTGGCAAGACAGGACTGGTACACGTAGGAACGCTTGCATAGATAAAAAATACAAAGAAAGAAAAGGAAATAAATACCATAAAAATCAGGATAATGGTATCTTTCAGTGGGAAAATTCATGAGGAGAATTTTGGGGGTTCTAGCAACATTTTTTAAACCTATTTCATGATGCTACAGTATTTTGCTTTCACTAAATCGTTAAGCTGTGCATTTTCGTTCTACACACTTTTGTGTGTTATGTTGCAAAGTAAAAGCTGAGCCCCATTGGGTGGCACCGTTAGTTGAGCCTCGTCCCATGCACCATAAGGCTGCAGGTTCGATTCCCAGTCACGGCACAGACCTAGGCTGCAGGTTCCGTCCCTAGTCAAGGCGCATGCTGGAGGCAGCCAGGCATTGTCTGTCTTTCTCTCCCTCTCCCCTTCCTCTCCCTCTAAAGTCAGTAAACATCCTTGGGTGAGTAAAGAAGAGAGAGAAAGAAAAGGGTTGGAATAGATGATTTCCAGGCTCCCGACTTCATCGCATCGGGCTCTTTGCTCCCAGCAGCACAAGTGGAGTGTTCTTCTCTTTTGAACGGGATTCTCACAGAGCTTAATTTTTAATAATAGAAACCCAGAATTTTTTCTAAATGTTATTCCCTTTAGAAAGTCTCTCCCGTTGTGAACACGGCATAACTCTGCTTTCAGAATCAAGAAGTCATGTTCAACTGCAACTTAGATCTGCCTTCACATTAGAGTGATTTTCTTAAAAGACAGAAATCGAGTACATCGCTGAGGTGCCAATAAGTTTCCGAGCTGGGACGGGTGCCCAGGGAAATGGGCGGCTGGAGTTCGACGCGTGGAAAATCTCAGATGTCGTAGCGTCGTGCGTTCACAAAGTACCAGTGAGCTGGCTCGAACATTCGCTGTCAAAAACCACTCTAAATGCATTTTTATTCTAAATCCAAATACAGGTATTATTTTAAACAAGACATTGTGTCTGATTTGTGGCTTAGAATATAAGTCTATATGAACAGAGGCTCTTCGCTTCCATTTCACGATGTGCAATAGGACCCATGTGTGTAAAAACACTCAATATACATACTACCATTTCGCATTACCCAAATTAAACATCATTTACGTGCTCACATAGTAGACTGTTTTGTGGATTAAATATTGTCATAGTAATTTAGATCTTCTTGAATTATGTTTCCAGCTTAGCCAAATGTTTTCACACAAACATGCACTAAAAATAGCACTGACATTGGGCTATATACTCTTTTAACCTTCATTTTTCTTGTCATTTCTCCGGCGTGTGAATTGCTCACACGATGCCCCGGTGCTCGTGCGGAGGTCTCTGCGTCATGAACTCTGCACTCTCAACTAGCGGAAGCTCTAGCTAGGCGTCCCGGCCCCGCCTCTGTCATCCCGAGTGGTGTCGTTTCACTAGAGCCTGTTACTTGGAGACGTGAACCTCCCCCCCACCCCCCACCCCCCACCCCAGGGGACGATGCCGCACATCCAGACTGGCAACCCGCGGCTGGACTCCCCCACGGAGCGCTGCTGGCCTGTGACGCAGTGACAGAGACCTGACACGCGGCACTTCCAGGTTTGCGGTCCCCGCGTCCCCCACAGCCCCTTCCACCTGGACTGGGGGCTGGATTCCGCCCTCACCCCATTGCTTCGTGGGCTGCGACGGCAGAAGGTTCCCGAGGAGTTCCTCCGTTCCCTCTGCTCTCCCGTTCCTCCTGGCAGGCGCGTCCTGCCTGGACACCAGTGCACATCTTTTTCTGAGCTCTGTCTTATCGTGAGGCCCTTCTCCAAATCAAGCCACACGCCGGCTTCCCAGACTCACCCTCCCTCGGAGCAGCCTGGCCTGTCTTCACGCACAAGTTCCCCCTGTCACCTAAACGCACCGGGTGCTGGCCGCACTGTGACCGGTGTCCCCTGCCCCGACAATGTCCTATTTCTCTCTCACTTCCGAACCTACTGATGACCCACCTGCTTGCATACGCTGCTCCCTGTTTCAGGAAGGTTTACCAGAATCGCCGAGGCAGTACAGAGGGTGCCTGTGTACCTCCCACCTGGTTTCCTGCCGTTAAAGTCTTCTGATCGGTGAGTCACGGCTAATGAATCAGTATCAGTGTGTTATTCTCAGCTAAAGCTATACTTTATTCCTACTTCCTTGGCTTTTATTGACTACGCTTGCTCTGTTTCGGGATCCCGTCCGGGACCCCACGTTGCATGCGGTCACGCTTTCTTAGGCTCCTTAGGGCTCCCTCACTTCTTCTGGCCTTACCACTGGTGGCGTGTGCCGGCCGGGTGGGCTGTAGCGCCTCCCTCCACAAAGACCCGTGCAGCGCCTCCCCCGTGGGTAGCCTGACGTTACTGACTTGGGAAGAGGAAAAGAGATGCAGGAGTTTCCGTCACAGCCCATTAACACGACTTACCACGGACGATCTTAGCACAGAGCCCCCCTCCGCGGCAAAGCTACCCCCCCTCCTCGCCCCTTCACGTGCTGCGCTCCGGGGAGGAAGTCCCCACCCCGCCCGCACTGGGGGCCTGGAGAGCGGGGTTCCTCCCACTTAGGAACGGAGCCCCCACGCAAATGACGTGGAATGACTCTGCCCAGGGGTTTTGTCCGTTCCTCCCCATGTATTTTACTCAATCATTTATAGATATATTTTTATACTTTGCACCATAATCCAATACTTCATTGCATACTTTGTTTCTCAGATCGCTCCACCCTGGGGACCGGCAGCTCCTTCCAGGGGCTCCGGGACCTCGGTCACGCGCCCGGCACTGGGGGCTGTTTCAGCCGCGTTGGGCACTGCTTTACCTTCTGGCACGGTAAAACGCCCCAGGCTCCTCCTGGGTGTTTCCTGGCCCAGTTCTACGGCCAGCTCTTCGGTTTTCCAAGGAGCTCCGGCCCCTTTCAGCGGAGAGCGGCGCTGGACGCCCGGGTCTCTGCACCCGCCGTGCGAGTGGGTGCGGTGGCTCCAGACCCTCGGCACGCGGGGACGCACGCGCGTGCGCTGCATGGTTCCCCGTCGCTGCTGTAAAGAATCGCCACGCACGCACTCGGTGGCTTCAAACAACAGCAGTTCCTTCTCTCAGGGATCTGGGGGTCAGCAGTCCGACTCGGGTCTGAACGGCAGGGTGTCATGTCCTTCTAGAGGTCATGAAGACGACGCGTTTCCTGGCCTGGGCCGGTTCCAGAGCCGGGCCTCGTTTCTTGGCGCCCGGCCTCCGTTCGTGCTCAAAGGCAGCGCCCGCTGGCCGCGCCGGAGCCACACCCTTCTAACCGGGGCTGACCGCCTTTGCACTGGTGGGGGCCCTTGGGATTCCGTCAGGCCCACCCGGCTAATCCAGGATGATTTCCCCATCACCTGCTCACATCCCATAAGAAGTGAAAAGAGAAGGCATTAGAATTGTTAGAATTTACCTCAAATACACTAAAGAAATGTATCACCATTTCGGCAAGATACGCTTTCCTGGTGACTTAATCTTGTTAAAATAATGAATAAGCCTAGTTACCTAAAAACATTGTTTTACTTATTTAAAGACAATGACACCTATAAAAGTGTTTAAATAAAAGCCAAATGCATAGCCCTGGCTGGCGTAGCTCAGTGGATGGAGTGCGGGCTGCGAACCAGTTTCAATCCCCAGTCAGGGCACATGCCTGGGTTGTAGGCCACGGCCCCAAGCAACCGCACATTGATGTTTCTCCCTCTCTCTCTTTCTCCCCCCCTTCCCTCTCTAAAAATAAATAAATAAAATCTTAAAAAAAAACAAACGCATGGAGTTGGGTCTGCTCTAATTACCGTATTTGAGCGGAATGGCTGCAGCGATTTCGGAATCAGGCTGCACTCGGCTCCTGGTGCGGGGTCCCGGCCAGTGGACAGACGCCTCTCAGTCCCGGTTGCTAACTAGGATTTCCCGGGAAATGTTCTGAAAACCTGTGTCTGGTTCTGTCTTGAGAGAGCCTGTTTCCATTGACTGGGTTGGAGATGAAACGTCATCAGGGTTCAAAACAAAGAGTAAGAAGGAAAGGAAAACAACATCTCGACACTCGTATCGGTCACCAAAGCCAAGGCTCTCCCTCAGGTGTGGACTGTTACCTGCACGCAGTCACACCTGACACTGTCTGGGGGCAAATACAGATATTCTGGGGCATGACGGACTGAATAATGAATAAACTCGCCCACCGGTGCTTATGTGTATCGCAGACACGCTCCCACATTTTCCTGTAGTTCTCTATTTTTTTGTTATTGTCTCTCTGTTCCACATTCCTTCCAGGGCTTTGTCTCCCTGTTTCCTTCTGGCACAGTGCTTGGTGCGCATGTAACGGTTAAGGGGAGTGTTTTTGAAGAGACACACTAAGGACTGAATGAGTGACTGCAGGAGACTTCATTCCCATGGCGGCCGAGACAGCTGGATGGAATTTGTTCTTATCAGTAAATGTTGGACCATTCAATATCTAGTCTCTTTTTCTCAATCAAAAAAAATATATATGCTGGTTTTATTAGGGAAAGAATGTTCCAGCCGAAGAACGAGATAGTCCCCAGCCTTTTCGTAGCTGGTGATGGTCACGAGAGTATACCTGGCTAATGAGATGCGGGAAGTGTTGGGTGGGTGGATTTCTGGAGGAGCTCATTAAAAGTGGGGGGAGCGAAAGGACCTCTCTTTCCCATGCTTCCTCTTCTTGTTTTCTTGCTCCCAGATACAGATGGCCGGATCCCCAAATGCTGTCTTGGACTCCAAGATGACTTTAGACAGAGAGCCCTTTGCTCAAGCTCAGAAGGAACAAACATCCCCGTGTGTTGCCCTCCCGGCCCTGGCTGTTCAGCTCTGCCCCTTCAGAGTTAATTGGCAGGAAAATGAAATTCCATCCAGCTCCTGGGCTTTGTCCCCAGCAGCTTAAAGCTATGCTCTAGGACGGCGACCGCCAACGGAACGCGGTTGGAAGGCCGGTCCTCCGCATCTCTCGCCTCGCGAAGCACTCCCCACGGGAGAGGGCATCCATTTTAATTACGTCTCATTTTGTCCTAATGCTTACGGGGGTGGATATCTCATCTGTGATTAGGGCAAATGCATTTCTGATCTGGCTTCTTCCGTGAAACTATTGTGTTCCTTTATGAACGCCGAGCCCGGAGTGTTCTTTCAGAACTCCATAATGTACCTTCGGTGCCGCGTCTAAATGGCACTTCACGGGGTTCAAGTGCCTTGAATGGGAGTTTTCTCGCTGTGAGCTTGCCGTTTCTCTGAGAACGCCTCCTTCAGAGTTTTCATTAACAATTGCCAGCGACACGTCTGAAAAAGTGACTGGCGTGCCTGCTGTTCAGTGTTTGTTTTCAGGAAAAAAAATACCTCTTTTCCTTCCAGCAAGATTCAGTTACCTAAGTGCACCCAAATGGATTGGAAATTGCCCTTTCTACTAATTATACACTTGAAAATGTTCACTTAAGGATAATCGCCTATTGGTAATTACACTCTCTGTTCACCATCTTTAAGGGGTAAAGAAGTAATTGTGCAGTGTTCTATTCAATATTTGAACGGTGAAATTGTGAAAATATTGTAAGCTTGTAATGAGAAAACTCTAAAATATTTAGAGACCTCCAATTCTCCCACAATTTGCTTAAAAGTGTGCACTTGTTAGCTCGGTCCCTCACTCCCTTTCAGGAACAGAAAAGTCATAAGAAACTCTGTCGATTCATTTTTTTGTAATAAAAGTTACATCGCGCTTTTTTTTTTTTCGGACTACTGAAAAGAAAGCTGGATTTTTCTTACTTATAACCCACCCATCTGTTTGGGTCTTGCACAGGCTAATGAGAAAGATGTTATCCTATTGGGGAAAGGCAAGAACATTTTTGAGTAAAGAGTAAAATCTGAAGCAATTCCATCGCAAATACAAGAGTAGCCATTGCTTGGTGCAGAGGCAATGACACGGGTGGGAGGGCGCATCCCCGAGCCGTGGTCCGAGCCAAAGACTGAGAGTGAGGCCATGCATTAACCCGGCTGTCTCAAACCGGATCAAGACAATTAATTCTGAGGCAGCTCTCAAAGATCTTAAGGATGATTTTGTTATTACTCCATTGAAAATATAACAGGGAGACCAATTTAACTTTTAACCTCTACATGTCTTCCTGTTCCTCGGAATACTCTCACCACTTAGTGGATGAGGCGTTTGCCATTCATATGGGTATCACTTTCTACTAGATACTTAAAAGGTATTTTAGTTTATTTAAACACCTTGATTACTCGCATGGGAAATTATATACATTACAGTCTCATGCGGGGGTTTTGCATGACCATAATTCGTGCTTTTCTGACCGTATTCCCCCCGGACTGGGTGCAGGTGATTAGGGACGGTGTGTGGCAGGGCCAGCGAGCCTCAGAGGGGTGAGGGGAGATAGCAAGCACCGGACAGAGAAAGCCCAGAGGCCGTGGGGAAGTGCGAAACCACGGGCTGAAAGTACACGTGGGCAAAGGAGTTCTCAACACTGTCAAAAACTGCTGAGAGGTCCAGCAAAACAAGGCACAAACACAGCGGACCTGAGTTCCAGCGGCTTGGCTGACCAGAGGGGGAGCTGCGCACACGGGGCCACACGGGGCCCACACGGGGTTGCCTTAGCAGCCAGGCCGACAGTGTTCGGTCAGGCTGCACACTCGGATCCTGCACACCTGGATCCTGTACACCCAGATCCTGCACACCTGGATCCTGCACACCTTTGTGAGCCAGTGTCGCCCCGACACACTCCAGAAAAAATAAAAAAATTAAATGAGACGTCAGCCCTTAGTTACGATGCAGAATATTGTTTCCACCTTCAAAATCAAAAGCAGCTGCAAATTTACACTGAAATCATTATTTCACAGTTAATATTTTATTTATAGTTTACACATCGCCCGTAACTCGTTAAAAGTATCGGTGGTAAGTAATCACCCCGATCCACTGCGTGGTGAACTGGGGGCGTACGCAATGCGTTCGGACAGAATGTGCTGGAAAGGCCCGATCTTGAAGGCATGTCTGTCTCCGAAAGTCAAAGTCACGTGTGTTACCCTCAACATACTTCGCTTCTGCACACTGTATTTTAAAAGCCGTAGAAGTTGAACTATACTGCATTTAAGCCTCATCCCCAATGAACCGGGGATGCAGTCCGTTGTGGCACTTTCAAAAGCACACGGACATATTTTCGAATACATGTGTTCATCGTCTGTGTGAATTCCAGCTACTGCCTGGCGTCTTTTCATTCATGCCTGGAAAGCATGCTTTATTACCTTTTAGAATAGGTTTGCTAGCAACGTCTTGATTTCTTCCTCATTTTTGCAGGTTTTACCAGACAGAACTGTTTTTCCTTTTTTGTTTGTTTTACATATTGATTGTATAGAGAGAGGGGAAGGGAGAGAGAGGGAGAGAAACATCAGTTTGTTGTTCTACCTATTTCTGCTCTCACTGGCTGATTGTTGCATGTGCCCGGACTGGGGATCGTACTCACAACCTTGGCCACTGGGACGAAGCTCTAACTGACTGAGCCACCCGGCCAGGGCCAGAAACAGAAGTGTTCGACAGCCCGTTTTCCTCGGCAACTTGACCGTGGGACCCCAGCTCTAGCTGGCCTCCCGGGTTTCTAATGAGAATCGGCTGATGCCTTACTGGACATCCCTTCCATGGAATGACTGTCGGCCAACATGCTGCTTTCCCGATCCCTTGACTTTGAAAATGTGATCATGACGTTTCGTACGTGGGTGTCTTTGTGTTTGCCTGGAGTTTGTTGGGCTTCCTGGACGCATGGATTAATGCCTCCTGCCGAATGTGAGGGGACTGAGCCTGATTTCTTCCAATATCCCTTGGGTGCCTCTCCCTCCGCCCCTCCTACTGGGACGCCCGGTGTGCGTGGTGGGCGTGCCTGATGTCACAGGCCTCTCAGGCTGTCTCAGTTTTTATTCTTTCTTTTCTTTGCACTGTTTGTTAGACCGTACGATTTCACTCGAGCCACCGTAAAGACTGTGGACGCTGTCTGCAACCTGCTCAAACGCACTCTTGAGCGGCCCCGGTAAATTTTATCCTCGGTTACCATACCTTCCAGCTACTTCTAGTTTGTACTTTTTCAAATAATTTCTACATCTCTATCGATATTTCCAACTTCGGTGCATTAGTCCCACTTTCCTTCAATGCTTTAGACATGGTTCCCTTTAACTCTCTGAATGCACGTTTTGCTGACTGGAAGTATTTTAGTAAGTCCCTTCTTGGGCTTCCTCGGGCAGTTTCCGGCGGTCGCTTCCTTTCCCTGCCTGTGGGCCGCGGCTCGTTTCTGTGTCGCTCCTGACTTTCGCTGGGCATCGAACAGTCTCGTCATACTGTGTCAACTCTGCAAATCCATGCTCGCTCCTCCACGGGATTTTCTCCCGCTGCTTGTCACAGGTGTTGCTGTTCCTCCAAATAGTGAGTTTTCTTAACCAATCTGGTCAAGTCTGTTTTGTTTTTCTTTTCTGGCCTCAGCAGTCTCTGTTCGCTAGCTTCGTGGTCAACTGATTATTGGATCTAAATTTCTTAAAATGCCTGAGAACAGAAAACCTCTGGCTTGGTGGTGAGGGCTCTCTGTATGTGATGCCGCCCCCGTGCCCCAAGCACCCGGTCAGGGAGCTCACGTACCTGCCTCCTGCGGGGGGCAGACTCCCAGCCAGCCAGCCAGCCGGGGGAGGGTGCAGAGCACACGCCCAGCCCTGGGCCACCTGTGCACGGCTTCTGAGCTTCCGAAGAGCATGTCAGAGTTTTTCAAAGCCCTTCCCTTCCAAAGAATGTCGTTCCTCCAGGCTTCCTTCCTGATCCTGTAGGTCAGCTCGTTGTCAGCCCGATTTTACTCATTGCTCCAGGCAACAGTGGTTAAAACATTTGTCTGTGATTTTTTTTTGACAAGTGACCATCCCCCCCTTCCACCCCGGAGGGAAACTTTCCCACTAAGCAGGTTCTACTTCTGTGGGACAAAGCCAAGCCTTCTGAGCTGGTCTCCCAAGGTTCCACCGGACGGGTCAGCTAAGGGTGATTCCTGACGAGTGAGGCCCACTCTGCTTGCTCCGCGCTGGCAGAAGAGACATGGGCTGTTCTGTTAAAGGCTACGAGAACCCAGTGAGTCGGGGAACACGACCGGGCTACATCGAAATGCCACGAGGCTTGCCCTGCCTTCTGAGGTCCAGCGGAGGGTTGTTGTTGGTTTTTGTTTTGTTTTTTAGTAAGTAAGTGGTTCCGGGGTTGCTGTAAGCTTTTGATGAGTTTCAGAAGTCCAGAAAGAGACCATTTTAATCATTTATACGTTTACAAGTCTCCACGGCTTTATGTTTTATACAAAACTTAGTATTCCTAGTCTTCTTAACATCGCCTGTCATGGCCCGTGTGCAGTGTAGTTTCACTGAATTCACAGATCGCTGTGGAAAACCGGAGGACCCCGCCCCCTCCGGTGCCCTTGCAGATGCTGTGCCCGCTTCGCTGTGGACCTGTCTCTTGAATATTCATGTGTGACGTCAGAGCGCTGGTCGGTTCTGTCGTCAGTGGAAGGGGCCCCTGCAGCAAGCCAAGAAGTCCCGGAGGCCCGCGGGAGGGCGTGGCTCTGGGGTGTGGCTCACCGATGACGTACCATTACGTGCAATGACGTACCATTACGTGCAATGACGTAAGGGTTCCCTCCTGACGTCCCCGTGTCCGGCCTCCGTCCGTCTCACCGGGAAAAGGTCCAGCCTTGTCCTCAGCAGGGCCAGGGCAGAGGCCACTGCCCCGAGCGTCTGCTCCCCGTGGGAGTCCAGGCCAGCTCACACCCGGCCGGCTTGGGTGTGTCTCCAGCTGCCGCCCGCGGCTGCGCTCGGAACCCGGCTCCCTCCCTCCTGGGAGCCGTGGAGAGAGACAGCAGGTGCGTTACCGTGAGAGTGCGTGTCGTGAGAGAGAGAGAGAGAGAGAGAGAGAAGAGAGCAAGCCTCCCCCGCTCCCCTGGGGTTGTGTCTGTTAGCCTGGGCCGGGGACGGGCCAGGCGCTTTTCTCAAAAATGACCCGTCAACTTCCCAAGTTTCCACGGGCTTTGGAGGAGTTTGCCCCCCTAGTTAGACCGACAGGCCTTACGGTCCGGCCCCTCCGCCTGCGCCCCGCCCCCGACAGTCTGGTCGGGAAGGGGCAGGGAGCGGTACTCCCCTGGGCCGAGGTGCGCTCCCCTGCGGAGAGAAACGCCGTGGCTTCCAGGTGGAGCAGACCGGCTCCTGCTTCCCATTTATCAAGTTCATTGTCACTGTCGAGCTAAAGGCCAATGGTAGCAGTTCTGCGCGCTCTCAGCATCTCCTCCAACGCTTGGGACTTGTTTTCTTTCTCTTTAATCATATCTTTTGATTGGCAGGATGTCTTACATGTACTGCAACTAAATCGAACATTTTTAAGACTTCTATGCTTATTTCTTTGCGTTCCCTATCTAAAGAATTTTTGCCCACTTTCCAAGGGCATTAGGAAATCATTCGGCCGTGGTTATTAAAACGAATACATGTTCATGAATGTGAGAACTCCACTTCTGAGTATATGCATGACCCGAAATGCGTGCACGTGTGCACCATAGGACCTGGGGAAGCATGTCCGTAGCAGTTTCACACTTACTGTCACAGAAAATATGAACAATCCCAGCGTCTATTCAGAGCAGAGTGGACGGAACCAGTGAACGTACGCGGCGCACCACGCAGCACACAGACAAGCCACGCCTGCCACAGCCGCCCCCGCCGCAGCAGGGACCCACCGCAGCCACGTGGCTCCGCAGCCCGGGGCGGCGGGTGCACACAGTGCGCACCAGCGGGACCCCACCGCACACGTCCCAAAGCCAGGCAAGGCTGACCCCGGTCGTGCTGTAGAACAGGGCACGCAGACACGCAACGAACTTTGGAGGGACGGCCGTTCCACCAGAAGACAGGCCGGCGTTTCCGAGGTGTGGCGGTGGCTGTCTTTCTGGACGTCGGCCACGAGCACGTGGCTTCACAAACGCGACCGCTCCCCGAAAGCGTAATGAGCTGGGCGCGCCGTGTGCGGTCAGAGGAGGAGATGCTCGGTGCGACTTCCGTCTTCTCAAACGGACTGAGGCTCGTTCGGAGTCCTCACATACGGTCTGTCTTAGAAAGCTCTTCCATATGCTCTTGAGAAGAAGAGTGTCTATTCTGCGGCTTGGGTGTGAAACCGCCTGAAAATTCCAGTCCAGTCCACCTGGTCTCGCGGGTCATGCAAGGTCGACGTGTGCGTGTTGGTTTTCTGGTGCTCCATCCGCTGAGGTCCGGGAGGGGTCCCAGCCCTCCCCGGGACTGTGTTTCCACGGCTCTCGCCTCTCCGGCCTGTCAATATTTGCTCTGCGTATCCGAGCCTTCCTGTTGTACATGCGCAAATATTTACAAGGGCTACATTATCTTCTTGGATTGATTCCCTTTTCATTGGGAAATGTCCTTCGTGGTCTCTTACTACAGCCTGGGTTGTTTGACAGTCTATTTTTCCTGATAGAAGATGTGGCTACCCCAGCTTTTTCTTTTTGTTCTGTTTGCATAAAATGCCATTTTCTGCCCGGGCGTCCTGTGTGGGAGGGAGTGCCCCAGAGCCCCAGGGTGTGGGAGCCCTCCCAGCCCCACCGGTTGTCAGCCTTGTGATCCAGGCAACCGAACATCCCTGCCTCGGCCTCTTCGTGTCGGAGGCGGGTTCCTGCGAGGGCCAAACGGCGGGTCCATGCTCAGCACCTAGCACCCTGAACGTGCTGTATAAAGTTAGCTCATTGCAATGTGTAATTCTGGCAAAACTTACAACAAAATGTGTGGAACAATCTTCCTAGAGAAACTGAATGGTTATCAATCTGTGACATTCTCATAAAAACAGTGTTTCCCCCCAAACAGACGCAGGTGAACAAAACCTGTTCGGATTAGGCGCGAGGCAGGGTTCACCGCCAGGGGCTGTGTTGCCCATCGGGGACACAGGCAGCTTGGAGGCACTTTCATTGCGGTGACTGGGCGGGAGGAGGGGTCCTGTGGACCAGAGTAGAGGGGGGTGGAGACGCCAGGAGACACCCGGACCGCCCAGGACGGTCCCCAACAACGAGGAGCTATCTGGTCTAAAATGTTGCTAGTGCCACGGGGGAGTGCATTGCAGCCCAAATAAATTCTGGAAGCAGATTAACACAAGTATTCAAACTTTTCTGTTTCCTTAAAAAGATTTCGACTGGAAGGTCTTCACACTGTGTACTACGTGTCTGCTTTTCTTCATGAGGGAGTCACAAGTGCATCTCTCTTCCTTTTTTTTCCTTTATGTCTTGCCATCTCTGAAAAGTCTCTCCCCCAAAATCACTGTAATTTTTAAGATTACAAGAGACTTCCTATGTTTAATATTTATGAGTCCGGCACGATGATTAGAGAAACGAGTGGAGCGCGAGTCCTTGCAACGTGCGGCCTTTCCCCCCACCCTGTCCGCGTGACCCAGACCCCCCGGCGAAATCTGCACTTGGCCACGAGATCCGGGTCTCGCGCATCACTCCTGTGTACTTAAGAGACCATCCGCTTTATTGTGTAAGACGTTTTCCCCCTAGAACATCTCCTTGGCGTGTGCTCTTGAATTTGAGGAAGGCGGCCGGAAATCGGGGAGGTTTCAGGCCTCAGCACAGCGCCGACCTGAGGTGCCCGTGAGGCTGCCTGGCACAGCCTGCTGCTGCCGCCTTGGGGGGGGGGGGGGGCATCCCCTGGGATGAGGTGACCAAGAGTTGGAGCCCTTTCTGGGACTGCTTTAATTGCCTCTCCTCTTGTTATTTTTTTTCCTGACAGTGGTGCACCTATTTTGTAAGACAGGCCTGTCTCTTGGACTGTTTGCCCAGCGAGCGGGTGACTCATCGGGCCATCTGCGTGCGCGTGCGGGGCCTGGGTTCCCGGAGGTCTGCGAACCCTGAGGGCCCGGAGTCGCCACAGCTCCTATTAAGGTAAGCACATTCCACGTGTCCTCCTCCTCTTACTGCTGGAGGGCAGCGTCCCTCCATAAAACTGTGAGGCGAACCAGCTGGGGCGCTCGGACTCCGTGCGGGTTTTTTTCTTCCTCTTTTTCCTTTGTTTTTTCCTGGCACCTCCGTGAAGGGCCGCGAGAACAAAGACTCACTCTTGGTGGGGAGGCGAGGCTGGATTTGACTGCTCGGCCGGAGCCAGCTGCGCGCGCCCCTGGCTGGGTCTCCACTCGTGACACCCTCCCGAGCGCGGGTACGGCAGCGGTGGGAGCAAGTGCACCCCAGCCACGGGCTGGTGCTGTGGTGCAGGGTTTTCTGGCCGCCGCATGTACATGGGGGCGGGGGTCAGAGCCTCCTGGGAGTCCCGCTTGTCCTTATGTTGGAAATTGGTTTAAGGACTACAGAACCCCCAAGCCCCCAGGGGCTTCCATTCCAGAGCGTTTGTAAACATCGTCGTGAAGGGTGCGGCGTCACAGTTATTTTGAACACGGGTTCTCCTACTTTCCACAGCAAACGTGTTTCTCCCAGCGGGTGACACCTCTCGGCCAGTCAAGGTGAACTAAGCAATGCCTGCTTAGTTCTTTCTGTCATCAGAGTTACTCATGGCTTCCTTGCTGGGTGGTTCTTATTAGCTGTGTGTGTTTGCTAGGTGACCCTGTCCGCACATCTCTCTTGGCGTAGATACTGTATGTGTAAACACTTGTTTTAGAGCCTCTCAAAAATCGTGGAGTGATTCTCTCATTACCTTTAGCATGTGTTCAAAGCCCTGGGCTGCACATTTGGATCGGGAGTTACCAATTTTTTAAATAATCACATGTTAGTATGTAAGTCTACAAACTTCGGAAACAAGGTCTGAAGCTTCATGCCCCCGAGTCTGTCTCTCAAGGATCTTCCCCTCGGGTTCCGGCCAGCCTTGCTCTCACCTGCCCCCTCAGCTGATGTGCAGCGTGGGGTGGATGCTCCCCTTCGAGAGGGCACGTCTCCTGCTCGGTGGGGAGGGAAGTGTTTCATTCACAGACCAGGACCTCACGTCCCAGACGCGCGTCTCGTGCCTGCAGCACCTGCGTGAAGCCGTTTGGGACTCGGGTGTCACAGGCTGCGCAAGGTCATTGAGGACGCACGCCCCAAAAGGATCCGTCACCTTCTGCAGACCCTGCAACTCCGCTGCCACCCCCAAATCCCGTATTTTCCAGCTGCTCTCATTAGGAAAATATTTGGGGTCCTCAGAGCTAAGTGAAATGCATTTGTCTGCACACAAATTATACAAATTTTGTTTAAAAAAAACACGAAGTCAGAACAAATCACACAACAGTTCCCCAAGGTCTTAAGCACGAGCCTGCCTGTCTGCTCTTTGAGTTTCCCACACGGATATTCCCTTCGTGGAAGTCTGCAAGCAGCAGTATGTGGGCGCTCTGCGTTCAGCAGCATCGCATCCTGAACTGGGGGCTCGGGGGCTACTCGGAGGGTGCAGAGCCTGGGAGTGTGGCTTCCGTCTGCCCTGCAGCCACCTTGGGATCTCTCGGCTCAGGATTTTATATTTTAGAGCATTTAAACTACCCGAGAGCATAAACAAGAAGGTTACTGAAAGATACGCTCTGCTTCTCAGCCACCACCCATGTGTTTATGAAATACTTCTCTCCCCACTGAGCACACTGGCAAAGGACAAATTCTGTTTCTTTGACCTTTGTTCTGTGTTCCACGTCCAGGGCCTCAGTTTCCCCAGCTCCCTGGAGGTGCCCTACAGTGGGGGGTCAGAGCCAGGTGGCCCCACTGCTCTGTGGGCAACGGCTGAGAGCGGGAGCGGGCTGCTCAGCAGGGCCAGGCTGGGCACCCGAGGGGGGCTGTTCTCCTTGTAATGTTGTGTCTATAAACTGTGCAAACTTGTTTTTTCGTTTGACAGCACATCGTAAGTACTGTTCTATGACACTGGCTCACAAAAGCATACAGGTTGCAAGTGCACAACCCAACAAAACACCACCTGCCCATGGCATCACCCGCCCGTCATCGCCCGGAGCAAAGTGTCCTTCCGTCCCCATTGACCCCCCCTTTGCCCGCCTCCCCCCACTCCCCACCCCCTTTCCCTCTGACAGTCACCACGTGGTTGTGTGTGTCTGTGTGCTTTATATGACGCGTGAAAATAAAAGATGTGGCAAATCTGACAAGAAGACACTGGAGATGCAGACTCCAAAGTGTTCGGAGGGGGTGGTTGTGTGTGTGACTTGTGCTTCGTGTTACCTGCCTCTGCCAGGCTGTCTGCACTGAATGTTAAGTAGGAGTCTTGCTGGGCTCGGTGGCACACTGGCTCGGTCGCCTGAGCTCAGTGCTCTAGACACAGTTTTTGTGGGTTATAGTCGCCCCCGTTGTAGCTGCGTCTCGGTGCCAGCGAGCTGCGGGAGCAGGCAGGCACTGGCTGCCCCTCTGGGACAGCAGCCTCCAACGTGCACCGAGGCCCCCAGCGCCGCCCAGCGGCGGCTCTCAGATCGCTCCCTGGGGGTGCCCTCTGCAGAGTGGCACCCCTGCTGCCCGAAAGGCGGTCCAGCGAAGCTCCGTTGGAGGGATAGCGTGAGCCGAGCTCACAGGGGAGACAGGAGGGCTGCCCCTACGGTGGAGCCGCACAGCTCGGCTTCTGCCAGCCGGATCCCCAGGAGGCACGCTCTGCAAGGCCCAGCCCCGGGCAGGCTCGGATCCCAGGTGGGACTGAACCCAGCGGGGCGGGGCCACAGAGCGGTAGGGCGGGCCCAGCGAGTGGACGGGTGTTGGGGCGTCAGCTGTGTATATGAAGTGGGGGAGAATGGCCCCTTTTCTAGAGCTGCACCATACAACCACTGCCCGAGTCTCCGCCCAGAGCTTCTCCAGACGAAGAGCTCCCCAAGGTCCTGGTGGGTGCAGCTGGCAGACCGTTCTGCGGGCCTCGAGCTCCGCGGGGGTTGTTGCCAGTAGCTGGAGGACTGGACAGGGCACCCCCAGTCACAATAACAGGGCTCCACTGGGGACGGGGGCCGCTTGGCCTCCAGCAGACCCCCGTATCTCCCAGGTGGACGGAATCGTTACTGACTTCCACCACCAGGCGCCATGCAGGCTGCTCCTCCCATCCCCCTTGCTCTGGGTGAGGGGTTCGAGTGTGGGGCTGAGACCCTTTCCCATCCCTGCTTTTCTCTCCATGTGACTTCTCCCCTAAACCCTTGGTGATAATATTTTAATTAGCCTAAAGTTGGTTATTCGGGTTGACTGCGATCGAATGAACAAAATGAACTCACAAGCAAAATAAAGCCAGACTCATAGACAGAGAGCAGGCTGGCAGCTGTCTGCCGTGTGGGCTGGGTGCAGGGATTGTGCAAAAAAAAGGAAAAGGAAAGCTCACGGACCACAGTGTGGTGACTGCCAGGGGGCAGGGGGTGCAGGGAGGTAGAGGAAGGTACAGGGGGGTAAACGGTGGTGGGCGGAGACACGACTTGGGTGGTAAACACACGATACAGTGCACAGGTGACATACAATAGAATTGCACACCTGAAGCCGGTATCATTCTGCCAGCCAGTGGCATCCCAATACATTCCATAAGAAGGAAAAATGGGACCGCTCTGTAGGTCAACTCCAAACCTGTCCCGGTGCCGGGGCAGGTGGGCACGGCCTCCGCCTGCCCTGCAGCCATCTTGGAACCTCTCGGCTTAGGAGGTCACGTTTTACAGTATTTGAGTTACCCAACAGCATACAAAAGAACATTACTACAAGATGCCATACATGATCTTTAGCATAATAATACCAGAGTGACTACATAATAAAATGAAGAGGGCTCAACATAGAAAAATAATTAGAATTATTACGTATGAAAGCATTCCAGGGAAAATACTTGCATGTCACATCAAATAGTACATGTTCAACACAGATGGGTTTAAATGCATTCCAGTATCTGCCATTTATTTTTCAGAAAAATTCATATTTGCTATACTTCTATGGTCTATTTTTATTAAAGAGCAAGATTTTGCATGGTCAATACTTTAAATTATGTCAGACACAAAAAAAACAACATGTGACCATCCCTAAGATGTTCCTTTTACATCTGAAACCTGCGGGCTGGCAGCGACCCATCGGGCTCACGCCGCTGACCACTTAGTTCGTGGGGACAACGGGAACCCACCACCTCCTCCCTCAGCTTTGCCTCTGAGACTGCTGCTAATCCAGCTCCTAATAAAGAAACTGCTTTGGACATTTACAGGGGAACAGGCATGGGTTTCCATGGCAACGGGATCCATGTGCACTCTCTCCAGCAGCTCCTCCCACACTCGAGTTTCCTAGGTAGCAGGCGGCATGTGTTTTATAGAGACAATTGGGATAATGGGGCAGATAGCGCCACGTTCAGTTCTGCGTGTCGAGGCTCCAGGTGGAAAGGTGCATTTGCTGTGTCGAGCGTTTGGGTGAAAACATGAACTGTGTAAGTTTTCTTACTCCACCTAATTCAGGATGAACAGCGTCACCAAAGCAGAAAATGTATTTCGGTGTTCGTGAGACATTGTGCACAGGCAGAATAAACCTCTTCCCGCTGACCTCACCCCCGCCACACCATCCCCAATTAGCTTGTGCAGGTTTCCAGCTAAAGCTGCAAGGTGAGCTGCAGGTGAGCACCTCCCAGGTGAATGGCAGACACTGCAGTTCACCAGAGCCCTGCCCCGGAGACGGAGAAGCTCATGTCTCACTCCCGCAAAGAAGAAGAGGTCAGTGGACCCTGAAATGGACTACGAAGTAGCTATAAGGCCTAGAAAATGTTAGAAAAATAAATATGGTAAAATAAAACAATCAACTGAGAAAATTAATTATGTACAGTGCATACACGAGGTTGTTTTCTGGGTGCAGGGATGCGTGGGAAAATTGAGTTGAATTTCTTTACATCAGACAGATTCCGTGTTGCTGATGTGAATGCACTCGGATGAGACCGCAGCAAAGAGGAGATGTGGGTTATTAGTGAATGTGGATAGAGCCGGTGCCAAGTTTTCTGGCTGATTTGGAATGTTTACAAGTGGAATATTTTTCAAAATTGTTTTTGAAGCCTTTTTCCACTCCTAATTCTATGTGATAGGAGCTCCTGCTCTCAGACGCGCGGCTGCTTCCTCTTCTCTCACAGGGCAATTAAGCATAATTATCTATTGAGCTGCACACACAATGAAAAATATAATTTACGTGTAATTAATCAGCTCTGTAACATGGCAAATTTTAAAGTATGTACAACGAGAGGAGGATAGATTACACTGTTTAAACCTTTACCGAACACTTAGTGGAACATCTTTACAACTAGAATTTAGAGGAAAGTATGTCATCATACATTCATTTTAATATCCTTATGGCGAGGTATATTGTGGGCTATTCTATTTCTATATATGTTTAGCTTGGAACCAAAAGTGGGACAACGTTTTTAATAAGAACTTGAAACATAAATATCTTAGATTACTCCTTCAAGTAAAATCTCTCTGTCACACACACATTCTTTTTCATCCAACTACTTTTATTGGATTAATCAAAATACTCTTTTTTCTAATGCATCATAGACAGGTTCAGGCCAACAGGTGTGACATGAGGTAGCTATTTTCAATCTGTATGTTTTACTTGAGTGTATACATTTAACAAATGACTTAAACATGTCTCTTCTGATTGATACTTAATGCGCTTCAACTGTATACACAACACACATGCTTGACCTTCCCAAAAATGTGTCTGGGACCCCAACGAGGTGGAGAATGTGGGATTTAAGAATTAGTCTCGGAAAGTGATTTGGAGATTACAATGATGGACTATAAACGATTTACGACAACAGCAGCACAGAATTCCGATACTTGGGTGTTAGTTTAGAGCACTGTAATTGGTCAGATAAAATGCTCCGTTTGAATGTTTTCTTGTGTTTCCATGCGTATTTGCTAAGTTTGTGTTCGGCAACAACCTTTTTATTATTTTAAATACTTTCTAGCTTTGCCAGCGTTTACTGAATTACAACGACTAAAAGCAAAGCTTTAAAACAGGGAGGCATGAAAATGTATTATTACAGAAGAAAGGATCAGACTAAATTAAGTGATAACAGCTCAAACCACGTACAAGGGTTAATTTTGAAATTCTTGAATTCTGTCGTTGCATTTCATTTGGGATTTCGGTCACTGATGGATCACCTGTTTTTAATGGAGACATTTATGTTTTGTACCAGAATGAATAAAATGAAGGATACGATTCCACAGCATCTAAATTTGGTGAGATACTTTAAAAGTTCATAAAGAAAGACAACTTCTTGACGAATTTTATCATGCAAAAAACATTCCTTGCAGAGTCTAAAAGACTCTAAATTAGAGGTAAATTCTACCTCTTAATAGAGGCAAAAATAACATGTTTAAGCAATGTCCTTTTTAATTATTGTTCTTACTCAAGTGCACCTTTCTCCCTCAGAATTCTAAATCCAGCTTTCCCTCTTCTATCTGCAAATGCAAAACTGGAACAGCATCAAAGGACGTTGACTTAGTTATTGAATTAGCCAGCTAGCTTTGGTCTGAGTATGCACTGAGCATTAAGTGTTTAACTTGCATTAGAGGATCAAATGCCACGTATTAACGTCTGTTACTTGAGTGTTTTGTGACACTCCCGGTCTTGTTTCCAGTATGACTTTATCAGGCAATTCTGTTTACATGTTTTGTCTGTAACTGGGGTTTAGGAGCCACCTACTCGCCGTTTTGGAGACATGTTTTGTTTTTTAAACGAGGTGAACATGCCTGGAAACACAGGAAAATTAATGAAACAAGAAGCAGAGACGTACAGTCACAGGTATCGCAGGATGACGCTCCCGGCCGGTGACAGCGACGGAGAGGTCGGCGGTCCCCAAGGCTGTGACGCAGCTGCGTCTCCTGTGCTTGAGGGAAGGCCGGGGGGTCAGGAGACCCCAGCAGCCCGTGCACATGGGGATCGGCGGCGGCAGACCCCTCTCACCCAGAGCACCCGGCTGCTGGGGGCACAGGTGACATCCCTGAGCTCAGCCCCCCACTGGCCGGTCAGCGCAGGGGGCCTGTCCCCCGCAGGACACCCTCAGAGGGCGCACCGACCTCCCGGATCGCGCCCGGTGGCCTTCGGGGCCCGGCGCTGTGCAGTCTTTGTCGAGGACCTAAGGCCCTGCACGGGGACCCACGTCCGCAGGGGCTGCCTGACCAGGTAGCGAGGGCTGCGGCCACAGGAGGGAAAGTGCGGGGACCCTGTGGAGCCGCCCGCCTGTCCTGGACTGTGGGGCTGCCCTCTGGACCGTGGTGGTGCCGAGAGAGCGCAGACGAGTTCCGTTCCTTCCCAGGGAGGGTCAATGGAACAAAAAAATTTTTTTCCAAAGTCAAAATATGGAGGCGTCCTGTCTTTGATCTTTCAGTCCATGTTTTGACGGTGCCTTTGCAAGGCCTAGGCTCACACCTCGTTCCCCTGTGTTACTATCGCCCGTAGCACACAGTGTGGCAGCAGGCTGTGCGGGCTCGGCGCCCGGAGCAACCGGCTGCGCCACCCAGCCCGGGTGAGCCGGAGGGCTGCCGCGCAGGTGCGACTCGGGGATGTCCACGCGACAAAACTGGCTCAGGACGCGTTCTGAGATCACGGCCAGTTGTCCGGTGACGCACGGCTACACTCGGAGCCGGCTCGCTGGGCAGGAGCAGCGCCTACCGTGGCGAGGTGGAAGCCTTTTCACCGTTTATGGGAACACCCAGTTGCCGCGCAGCGCAGTGATTCCGAGGAAACAACCCAGCGCCATCTGTGGGCATGTCTGCCTTGGCGGGACTTTCCCTCGCGGTGGAGCGCGCTGGAGTCCGGGCCACGTTTGGTGGACGCGCTGAGTTTGACACGCTTCGCACTTTGCCCACTCGGTGGATGTGACACTACGACACTCGGAGTCTGGTGAGTGGATTGACCGGTCCAGGAGGCTGCAGGCAGAATCGCTTGCGCGGGGGGATGCTTCAGATGCTTCCCCCCAGCCGCTTCGCGTCTCTAAGACACTCTCATTGTCGCGGGGGGTCTCGTGATATGAGCGCTGCTCAAGTCTTTGTGTGGGGCTGGACTTTGTCCTTTTTAATAGTGTCAGCTCCATTAGCCACAGATGGGACCTTTACCTCCCTTTCAGGACAATGGTTAATCTTTAGCTAGAACTGGCAGAACGATCTCTTTCATTAGGTAAAGCTATGGTGTAATTAGGGTACATCTGGCTAACAATTTTGTAAATAGCAAACAGTTCTTACGTGAAAGAGGCGACGGAGTTCCTGAGAAAACGAAATCCATCTGCACATGGTTTGCTTCCATGACTGAGGAAATCAACAGGGCCACAAAATTCACGTTTGGTCTGAAGGCTTCGTGAGGCCACATAAAATAGATCTTCCATTAGTCTGTCAGGAGACTGACAAATGGCCTGAAAATCCGAATGGCTATAAAAGTGATCATTTTCACCTTTGAAAATATATTTATTCGGTTTGGGGGGGGGTGACTCGGTGACCCGGAGACACGGGTATTGCGGGGACCGTGCGCCAGCCACAGGGAGCGACACTTCGTGGATGAACACAGCTGGCGTTCCGGGCAGGGCTCCTGGCTGCGAGATCGGGTGGCGGCGGGGGCGGATGCTGAGCTCGCCTCCTCTCGCCGATGCCGAAACTGCAACCGCGTGCAGAACGGCCGGCCGTCTCTGAGCACCACCCGAGGACCGACGAGCAGAACAGACTTTCAACAGCGGCGAATGCAAAGGAAAAGCCACGTTGGGCTACAAAGGAGAGGGAGAGACCGAGCCCCGTCAGGACCGGCCCCACCCCACTCCCTGGGCGGTGACGCACACGGGGGTGCATACCACCGCCGAGGGGTCCAAGCCCCAGCCGAGGGGACCCGCCAGCAGGAAGAGCCCCCCAACCTGGCTGTGAAACCCGCCAGGGCTGACCCCTGGCCAGCCAGAGGGCCACCGGACTCCCTGGCTGCCTTCTCTCCGGTTCCCAGAGCAGAAGCAGCAGTTGGAAAAGCACCTGGGCAGGTGTGTTAGTGCAGGTGTGCACGTGGGGCCGCTGAGAACAGGCCGGGCGACGGTGTGGCTTCGCCAGATGGCGCCGGGCTGTTTTCCAGAATCGTCGTGCGGACTGACACTCTCCCGGGACATGCACCAGGTCCTGCCTGGGTCATCTGACACCGACCTCCGGAACCACTCTCTCGTTTCTCGTTTCAATTGGTAGCCCCCTGCCTAGCACTGAGTTTCTGCAGCTTTTCGTGCACTAACTCACCTGATGTACCTCTTTGTTGTGTGTCTGGCCCATTTTTCTGTTAAGCTGTTTTGCATTTTGATTTATTTATGAATGTTAAGAACTCTTTGTGCTTTGCGCACGAGACCTTGACTGAACGCATGCGCTGACATAGGCACACGCGTCCCTCCTCCCAGCTGGCGGTGGACGGTGTCTTCCGATGAACAGGACCCGTCAAGCTTTATGCTGGCGGATGCTGAGCAGTAGACAGACGGTGTTTCAGGAGCGAGCCGCGTGCGCCCCGGCCGCAGTGCCTTCCAGGCGTCGGCCCGCCGTCCCGTGCCGGCGGACCACAGGCAAATAAGGAAGTCTGTGGGTTCGCGCGCCCCGGCCCACACGGCGCGCGCCCGTAAATCTTCCCGTGGTGAACCCCGCCCGGGAAAGGAGGGGCCCGGCCCGCACACCCGCGGTGCGTGCTCCGCAGGGATGGCCGCCGGCCAGCGCAGACCTGCCGGTCCCACTAAAGACCTTCTGATTCCGGGAGACGGATCCACGTTGGCCGGCAGGTGCGCTCCCTGGGCAGGCGTGGTCCCCTCGCGGCTGAACAGGTCGCTCCCTGCGGGCTGTGTGGCGCAAGGCCTCCGCCTGCGCCTGCTCGTAGAAGTCACAGGGACTGACAGAGCCGCTGCCGAGGATTCCCGGTGCTCTCCACAGCACCGCGCAGTGCAGAGTGGGTATCCTTGCCCTCCCCCCCCCCCCCCGCCCCCCCGCTTCTTCCGATCCTCCAGCCTCAAAATCCTACCGGAGTTACATTTTCTTCAGGAACGACTTTTTTTATTTGATCCATACAAATAGTCTTCGGTGCAAATGCTCGCTTTAACATCGTGCACTGGCCTGGCATGCGGCGGCGCCCGCCTTGCCTGTCACAGGCACACGCTCAGATATCGAAGCTCGTGCCTCTTTGCCCTCTGAACCCTGAGGTTTTAAGCCTTTCAACAGCAAATGTCGGATTTAATATAAAAGCCTCTGTCTCGTGTTTTACAGCCAGAAAGTTTGGTTTGTCAAAAGGAGAGGAAGAAAGGATGTGGGGGAGCGGTGTGATAATCTTTCAACACAGCCGGCATCGGGCATTCTCCCTGTGCTCCACGCCACGCCACACTATACCACGCCACGCCACACCACACCACGCCATACCACGCCACACTATACCACACCACACCACACCATGTCACATCATGCCACTAAGTTAGCGGTAGCTGGAACAGCTCAGCCCCTGCGCCCTCCTTCTCAGCGACAGGACTGGCTCTGCGCTACAGGCCCAGGCAGGAGAAGGGGACTGGCCGTGAGCTGCAGCAGGTGGAACTCGTTTCACTTCGACTGCTCTCCCCTCTCTGTCTTGAATCTTGGACGCTGCATTGCTGGAAAACCCTCTGGATCCCTCCCCTCGGTTCACCCTCGCCTAGTCCTTTAGAAGGAGGTGCCCTGGGACCCTCGGGACAGACGGTCGGCTCTGAGAGAGGTGTCAGTGCTGGAGCGGGTTAGTGTGTGACCTCAGACACGAACAGAAGCATCCGACTGGACCCCTCATCCACGCCGGAAACAGCATGGGACACTGAAGACACCCACCCGCCCAGTGAGCCAGGCGGCCCTCGGCCTGGTTCCCAGGTTCCGCGGTCACGCTTGCGGGTTACACAGTATCGTGAGTCTTCCTTTTAGTTTTCCTGCTTTCCAGTTTTACTTCCAGCAGCCCGGTGAGGTTACATTTGCTCCACGCTTAGGCTTTCCCAGCTCGACGTGCCTGGCCTTCGCTCTCCCGGGCACTGCTGCCTCCAAGTCAGCCTACACTCTGCTGCCGCGCCGGCTTTCTCCAGCCCTGATCGCGCCCTTCACCACGCCACGGTTTCTGAAGAACGCCCCCGCGTGGGTACTGGCGGCACAGAGGTGGACAGGCTGGGCATTTCTCTGCAGGCGGCACCTCTGACCTTGGACCCTTGACCGAGCTCCAAATGCGCAGACAAAAGAATTGAGCGCCTCGGGTTAAGAGTCTTGCTCTTACTTTGGGCTGTTAAAATAATTTATTTTTCTATTCCTCCAAATTAAATAGTACACTCTACTGAAGTCAATGTGCATAATATTATTTTTTAAAAAATGACTAATAAAGCCAAATCCCTGGGCCACGCATCCCTGAAAATGGCTCTGTGAAGTCTGAGGTTTATTCGCACTCCCTGTGTGCGTGGGGTCTCGTGGGGTCTCCACTCAGGCCCCGCGGGCTACGGCCGTCTGTTTCGCAGGCCGTTCTGACCCGACAGGCGGTTCCGAGGGGCTGGTCATTACAACCAGCACTATTGCACGGCAGACTCACAAACGCATGCCTCCTCACAGCCACAGTGACAAAGAATTGTCGCTCCCAAGGGGCAGTGAAGGGGGGTGACGAGGGATTGTGTGTACAAACACAAGACAGACACAGCTCAGTATCGAGCATGAAGTTCTTGCCCAGTGTTAGGTATGTGCATGGAAAATAACCGTGCAGTGATGGGACATGTTTGATTTTCTTTTTACTAAGAAAGAATCACCTGTATTAATACCACAGTATCCTTTCTCTTATTTATTGGGGTGACACTGGTTAATAAGATTACATGGGCTTCCAGTGCACAACTCTATGACACGTGATCTGTATACACTGTGTGCCCACCCCCCAAAGTCAAACCTTCTTCTGTCACCAGATACTTGCTACCTCCCACCCCCCCGACCTCCTGCTCACCTCCACGCTGTCGTCTGGGTCTGCGAGTTCTCGTTTGTTTTCCTTGTTTGTTCATCGGTTGCTTCCAGCTCTGTATCCCACACATGAGTGAAATCCTATGGTTCTTAACTTTACCTGGCTTATGTCACTTCGCACAATACCCCAGTGCCCATCCACGCTGTCCCAGACGGCAGTATTTCACATCCTTGTTGCTCAGTAGTAAGTGTTCCGTTGTACGGACCACACCTTCTTTATCCAACCATCTGTCGAAGGATGCTTGTTTTTTCTGTGTTTCGGCCACTGTGAATAAGGCTCCAATGAACACAGGGATGCATAAATCTCAGCAAATAAATGTTTTCAAATTTTGGGGGTAGACACCCAGAAGAGGGGTTGCTGGGTCACATGGTAACTCTACCTGTAATTTTTTGAGAAACCTCCATACTATTTCTACAGTGGCTGCTCTAGCCATGCATGCACTACATCCCCACCAGCCATGAATGAAGGTCCCTTCTTCTTCACAACTTCTCCAATATTTGTTATTGCCTGCCTTATTGATAAGATCCACTCTAATGGTGTGAGGTGGTATCTCATTGTCATTTCAATTTGCATTTCCTGATAGCTAGTGAAGTTGAGAGTTTTTCAAGTATCTATTGACCATTTGTATGTCTTCTTGGGAGAAATGGCTGTTCAGGTTTTCTGCTCATTTTTTAGTTGGATTGTTTGGTGTTGCGTTGTGTGAGTTCTTTATATGTTGTGGATGTGAGCCCCTTGTCGGAGGTGTGGTTTGTAAATATCTCCTCCCATCCAATTGGTTGCCTTTTCGTTTTGTTGACAGTTTCTTCAGCTGGGTAGAAGATTTTTAGTTTGATACCGTCCTGTTCACATATTTTTGCCTTTACTTCCCTTCTTTTTGGGGGTCCAATTCATAAAAGTTTCTCTAAGACCAAGTCTGTAAGTTTAGTGCCTATGTTTTCTCCTATGTAGTTTATTTTTATCAGGTCTTATATTTAGGATTTGGATCCATTTCGAGTTAATTTTGGGGGATACACTGCAGTCTAGTTTCATTCTTCTGCATGTGGCTTTCCAGTTTTCTTAGCACCATTTGTTGGAGATGCTTCTTCTCTCCATTGTGTGGTTTTGGCTCCTTTGTCAAAGATGTTTGGCCTGTATACATATGGGTTTGTTTCTGGGCTCCCAATTCTGTTCCATCGTCTGTGTGTCTGCTTTTCTGCTGATAGCATGCTGTTTCAATTACCGTAGCTCTGTAGTATAATTTGAGGTCAGGGAGTGTGGTACCTCCAAGCTTTGTTCTTTTTTCTCAGAAGTACTTTGGTTATTCGGGGTCTTTTGTCATTCCATAGAAATCTCATGATTTTTTTTTGTTTTATGTATTTGAAAAAATGCCATTGGGATTTTATGGGGATTGCATTAAATCTGTATATTGCTTTGGGAGATATGATCATTTTAACTAGGTGGATTCTTCCCATCCATGGACGCAAAATATCTTTCCATTTCATCGTGATCTTCAGTCTCTTTTAGTAACGCTTTGTGGTTTTCAGTATGTAGGTTCTTCATATCCTTTGTTAAGATTATTCCCAGGTGTTTTATCCTTTTCACTGCAATTCCAAAAGAAATGCGTTTTTAATGTTTTTCCTGAAATCTCATTATCAGTGTACAGGAATGCAGGGACCTTGGTGCTCCACAGCATGCTTCACACAACTCATGTGTCGAGGTGGAATCGGCCTGTCTCTTGGTAATATACGTGTGACACATGAGTCAAATCCATTTTTGTGGTTTTTTCAGTCTTATGGTTTGCACGCTTTTCACTGAGCTGGAATGTACATAACAAAAGTGCACAATCCAAAAGCATGCAACTAGATTTTTATAAATGAACCAAGAGAATAACCAGCACTAGTACAGGAAATAGATGTACAGGAAGTAGACACACAGGAAGTAGATGTACAGGAAGTAGACACACAGGAAGTAGATGTATAGGAGGTAGCCATACAGGAAGTAGCTGTACAGGAAGTAGACACACAGGACGTAGACCTTGACCAGCGTGCAGCAGGCCTCCTTTCCAGCCACTGAGTCCTGTCCAACGCAGTCACTCTGTGAACGTGTCCTTCCTCTTAACGACATCGGATTAATGGAATTATATTCACCATACTCATTTGTACCTGTGTTCTTTTACTCAAACTTGTGCTTTTGAGATTTATTCATTTTTTTAAGTAGCAATATTTGAGAATATGGACTCATAGGTACTGCTACAAACATACTTGCACATGTCTGTTGACAAACATGTTTGTGTTTGGATCCACGTAAGAGTGGCTAAGTCAGTGAGTGTGCGCGCTCTGCCTGTGTCAAATTCTGTCAAACAGTTTTCAACAGTGGCTGACAACTCGCTCTTCACGGGCGTCTGGGAGTGCCGGTTGCCTCACATCCTTGCCAACTCTTGGTATCACCTCTCTTCTTTATTTTAGCCATCCTCGTGGGCGTGTGATAGTAGCAATTATTTTTTAATTTTTATTTTCTTGATTCGAATGATTTAGTTTTCTAAACACGTATCATATGTTTGTTGCCTTGATGATATTGTCAAGTATAGGTTTTAGTCTTATCCATTTTTCTATCTAGCTATTGATCTTTCTTGTTACTGATTTATAAGTCTTTATATGGTCCAGACATGAACAACTTGGGCCAGACACACCCACAGCGAATATCTTTCCCCTCTTTTTGTTTTTCCAGGCTCATGTGATATCTTTTGGTAAACTTAGATTGTTCATTTTAATGGAGTCCAATTCATCATTTTTTTTTATTATAGTTAGCGATTTTAGTGTCTTGTGTTTATCTTTTAAGATTTAATGTAATTATCAATAAAGTTGGATTTTGTTCTATCATTTAATTATTAATTTCCTTTGTCTCCTCTCTTTTTATTTTAACTATTTGTTTGAACTATTTATAAAATAAATTCTCTATAAATTTTTTTCTTGACAAGTTTCCTAGTTTTGTTTAAGTCCCCTTGCTAGCTTCTTGACTTAGATAATTTATTTAATTTGAATTCAATTTTTAACTATTTTTACAAGTATTTAACTGTAAATTTTAAGTGTATTCTTAAAAACGCTTGTTATTTTAATAATTACACTCGAAACCATCCTACATCATGTCTCGGTCACTTTCTCGGACTTGATCCTGTCTGATACTGCGGTTTGATGAAGGCCTTAAAGGAAGTTGCCGGACTTAGGCACAAACCCAATTAATCTGAAAGCACAAAACTCAAACCCAGTATAGTATCTCCTGGGAACAAAGATGAGCCGCGACAATTAACTGGAGGCACAATATGCTAGCGTCACTTTCCGCACTGCTTCGCAGAACGAGCCGCTGGCTTGCCCTCATTCCCAACTGCCTGCCCAGTGTGATTTATTTTTTCCTCTGTCCCTTTTTCTTCCCAGCGCGTACGCCTTTTAAATGCTCAGTGATTAGTGCCTCATCAAGTCCTTTCTTCCTACATGCAGATTTCATTTCCAATGTGCAGTTCACAGCTGCGTGATTATTGATAAAATTTTGGAGAACAGAGAGAGGTTTATTTTAGTCCTGTACAGCGAACTGGTAGACACTTTAGAGTGTTATGTGTTTCCTTAGAAAATTAGCTGCCCCAAATCTCATTTTCCCACAGCATTCACATTTTTTTCTACCAGCAATATGTTTAACATTCTACAACATACCTAAATATCTTCCCTAAAAATTCAACTTTTGGAGTCAAAAATAGTATAGACACCTCTGCTGGATTATACAACAGAATTCTGTCAACAATACAACAGAATTACTTTTAATTTTTTAATGTATTGATTGAGTATATATGAATATTCCTTAGGGTATTATTATCAGCACCTTATTAATTTGTGAGCTTTTAAAATTTTATATAGGTTATTTTATCATCTCAGTAACTCCAAGAAACAAGCAAGAAAAGGTATTATTTATGATCTGTGGATGAAGAAAAATGACTAACAATAGAATGAACAAGTTGTTGAATAAAAATAAAGACTAATTCTAATTTCTTGGATCTTATAAAACCCATCACTGTTAACAGATTATTCAGTATTGACTGCTTTGAAAGACACACTTTGTTTCCACGCCTCTGTTTCTGCTTCATTTTGTTCATCTTGTTCCTTAGCTTCCACATATGAGTGAGATCATACGGTATTTATCTTCCTCTGACTGGCTTATCTCAGTTAGCAAAATGTTCTCCAAGTCCATCCATGCTGTTGCAAAGGGCAAACTTTGCTTCTTTTCTACGGCTGAGTGGTATGCCATTGTGTAAGTGTCGCATAGTTGTCTTATCCACTCGTCTACTGGTGACACTTGGGCTGCTTCCATATCTTGGCGATTGTAAATAACGCTGCGGTGATCATAGGGGTGCTTACGTTCTTACGTTCTTTCAAATTAGTGTTTTTGGGTTCCTTCAGATAAATTCCCAGAAGTAGGATCACTGGGTCAAAATGCAGATCCATTTCTAAGTGTCTGAGGTGTCTCCACACTGCTTTCCACAGTGGCTGCACCGTCTGCCCTCCCACCAACAGTGCGGGAAGGTTCCCCTTTCTCCACGTCCTCGCCAGCACTTGTTGTTTGCTGGTTTAATGATGCTAGCCATTCTCACAGGTGTGAGGTGGTATCTTATTGTGATTTTAATTTGCATCACTCTGATGATTAGTGAGATTGAGCATCTTTTCATATGTCTATTGGCCCTCTGTGTGTCCTCTTTGGAGAAGTGTCTGTTCAGGTCCTTTGCCCATTTTTTAATTGGATTGTTTGTTTGTTTTTAGTCTTGAGTTTTCTAAGTCCTTTTAAGTTTTAGATACTAACCCCTTATGAGTAATATCAGCAAATCTGTTCTCCCATCCTGTGGGTTTTCTTTTTATTTTGTTGATGATTTCCTTTTCTAGGCAAAAACTTTTTAGCTTGATGTAGTCCCATTTGTTTTTTTTTTTCTTTTGTTTCCCTTGCCGGGAGAGATCTATCTGATAAAAAAAATTGCTACGTGCAGTATCTGAGATTTTGCTGCCTGTGTTTTCGTCCAAGATTTTATGGCTTCAGGTGTAACATTTAAGGCTTTGGTCCGTTTTGAATTGCTTCTTGCATGTGGTATAAGAAGGTGTCTGGTTTCATTTTTATGCATATATCTGTCCAATTTTCCCAACACCATTTATTGAATAAACTATATTTAGCCCATTGTACATGCTTGCTTCCTCTGTCGAATATTAATTGACTGTACAGGTGTGGGTTTATTTCTGGACTCTCTATTCTGTTCCATTGATCTGTGTGTCTGTTTTCATGCCAGTGTCAGGCTATTTTGATTACTATGGCCCTGTAGTATAGTTTGACGTTTGGTGGCATGATTCCTCCAACTCTGTTCTTCTTTCTCAGGGTCGCTGTGGCTATGCAGGGCCTTCTAAATTTTCCATGTAAATTTTTTAAATATTTGTCCTAGTTTTGTGAAATATGTCATTGGAATCTTGATAGGAATTGTATTGAGTATTTAGATTGCTTTGGGTGGCATGGACATTTTAATGATGTTAATTCTTCATATCTTTGAACACAGTATGTGCTTCCACTTATTTGTGTCTTGTTCAATTTCTTTCTTCAGTGTCTTAGAGTTTTCTGAGTACAGGTCTTTTACATCCTTGGGTAGGTTTATTCCTAGATATTTTATTCTTTTTGAAGCAATTGTGAATGGGATTGTTTTCTTAATTCCCCTTTCTGTTAGTTCATTATTAGCATATAAAAATGCAACTTATTTCTGGATACTAATTAATTTTGTTGAATTCATTTATCAGTTCTAGTAACTTCTGGGTGGAATCTTTTGGGTTCTGTATGTGTAGTATCATGTCATCTGCAAATAAAGACAGTGTTACTTCTTCCTTTCCAGTTTGGATGCCTTTTATTTCTTCCCCCCGTCTGATTGCTGAGGCCGGGACATCCCGTACTACGTTGAGTAAGAGAGGGGAAAGCAGGCATCCCTGTCTGGTTCCTGATCCTAAGGGGAGCGCTTGTAGTGTTTGCCCACTGAGTAGGACGCAGGCAGTGGGTTCGTCACACACGGCCTTTGCTGTATTTGGGTGTGTTCCCACTTTGCCGAGCATTTCACATAAATGGGTGCTGGGTTTGCCTGTTTTGTAGATAATGATAAAAGTACATTTCTTGGAGATCAAGGAATATGTCCCAGATCAATTACTGAAGGTGATAGAATGAGGATTCAGAACAGGGTCTTTCCGCCTCCATCACCATGGAGTTCCCCCTTGACTGTGCGGGAAAGGAAGGAGGCGGTTTGGAAACGGAGAAGAGGCAGGTAAAGGGTAAAAGTAAGAGCTAAGGTGCGGTGCTAGCCAACTTCACATACAGGATTTCATTATTTGCAACTTAGCTTGTTAATATAATTTCCACTTACTTTTGACAAGTTGGTAAACTGAAATTCAGAAATTAATAACTGCATGCTAGGTCAAAGAACTGGTAAAGGCTGGAGCTAGCATTCAAAAATAGGTATTATTATGCCTATAACTCAATGTCCTTTTCTTCTAAGTTCAAGGCCCACAGAGCAACTATGAAAACTGCCCACAACGCCTGAGGTCGCTCGACGTGAACGCGTCCTGAACCATCGCGTCATCCGTAGCCCCACCCACCTGCCACGCGTCTTCTGGGGCTGGGGGCTGGGGGCTGGGGGCGGGGCGGGGAATCACACCCTTATTACCCAGTGAGAAGAAATACCATTCCCAGGTGAAAGTCTCTGCCTGTGCACTTTAGTGCCACAGTTTCAGAATGTTAAATGGCATGAGGCGATGTGATAGGTGAACCCAGGTCTCTCTTACACCCCGTAAAATATGTCTTACTTTTTATAAACAGGAAAAAAATCAAATATACCTTAAGGGAATAACAATAACAATAGCTGACCTTTATATTGGTTATTGTGCTCCAGGTAATGGTCTGTGCACTTTAAGTGAATTCAAAGTTAACAGTTTTGAACTGAAAGTAAGAGCCTAATAACTTTTTTATAAAGTTTTTTTCTCCTCGTATAAAATTAGAATATAGTCATCCCCAAATGTTTAATAAGGCACTGTAGTTTCTGCGTCTGACATACTTAGAATTGTGATTTGTTTTTGCATATTTAAGCAGTAGAGGAAAACAGGACTACGTAGTCGGACATAGGATATCTGTAACACCAAGGCCCCGCCTTTCACGACAAAGGTGTGGCTTTTTCTTAGATCTTTCTTTTCTCTTCTGGGTGCCTGCGACTGAAATATTTCACCCAAATATATTCTAGTGAGAAAAACCAAGTGGGAGCACAGCTGCTCTAAGGAACCTCGGGAGGCGCATCCCCATGCTCTTCGGGTTAAACTAAGCCCTGGGTATGGCTGAGCAGCTTTGCAGGGAGAGACCTACGTAAAGACGGCGAGAGGGCCTTCATAAGTGTTTGTCTCCGCCAAATTAGAACCACGTGAGGGACGTTTAACCTCTCCTTTCAACTGACCTTCAGACCAGCCCTGAAAGGTTCATAGAGTTGCCCATTTCACAGCGTGAGGCTGGGACTTAGAGACCTTGTCTAAGGTCAAGTGGTTGTCAGGCATGGCGGGACCAAACCCCGGTCCTTGGAAATCCAGAACTTTCCCCCCTGTGCTGTGGCCACCTCAGTGAGCTGCTCACACACCAGTTGCTCCCTACCCTTGGCTATTAGGACTACTAAGCTCCTAATAGTTGCTTAAAGTAATAATAATGCTTTCCAAAATTAGCCATCGAGAGGATAGAGCCTTTTATTAGAGTATAAATTCAAATGCCTTTTCCAAATCATATACCACCAACAGGAAGCTGGCAGGAATCAATCATGGTGCCAGCTATCAATCTTGTCATGCATAAAATTCAAATTCCGTTGCTCTGCCTACAGAGGAATGTCATTTCATAAAAAGCCAATATGCACCCCCACGTGCGCCCGTCAACACCAGGGAGCCAATGGCGATCTGCAGAAGCTAAGACTGAGCATAACATTCAAGTCACTGGAACACAGGTACGAAATGACACGGTTTGTAAAACCTGGGTTAGAGACCAGCAGGATGCAGCCTCAGAATGAGCCAGGGCTCTGGGAGTTTGAACTCTGTGGCTGATCTGGACCACGTCGGGGCTCTCCTGACGGCGTGGTGGCGCAGGTAGGGACTCCGAGGGCGGGAGGCAGGAGGGCCTTGGTCCCGCCTAGAGGGGAGGCGGCCGTCCCAGGGGCGACCCAGGACTTCGTCCTTCATCCCCACCCTGTGCCGGAAGTTGTACAAATGTCATCTTTATTTACTCATTTATTTACATGAATCTGTTCTTTTTCCATTTCTATGAAATGTCCAGAATAGGCAAATATAAGGCAAGAAGTAGATTACTCATTTTTAAATTTTTTTCAAGATTTTATTTATTTATTTTTAGAGAAAGAGAGAGAGAGAAACATCAATGTGTGGTTGCCTCTTGCATGGCCCCTACTGGGGACCTGGCTCACAACCCAGGCATGTGCCCTGACTGGGAATCGAACCAGTGACCCTTTGGTTCACAGGCCAGCACTCAGTCCACTGAGCTACATCAGCCAGGGCATAGATTAGTCATTTTTAGGGCTGGGACCAAGGTTGAGTATAAATGAGGAACCACTTTGAATGGGTATGAGGTTTTCTTGGGGGTAATAAAAATAAATATATAGTTCTAAATGGTTCTAAACTAAATAGTTCTAATAGTTCTAAAATTTATTTTGTTATGGTGGCACATCTCTGTGAATGTACGAAAGCTTCATACTATAAACACTATTGAACGGCACTCTATTTTTTTAATTATATTTTATTGATTGTGCTATTACAGTTGTCCCATTTTTTCCCCTTGGCCCCACCGCATCCACCCGCAGACCCCCCCCTCAGGCAGTCCCCACACTGTCGTCCATGCCCACAGTCATGCACAGATGTGCTTTGGCCGCTCTACTTCCTGTGCATGAATTGCACGGTGCGTGGATGATTTCTTAATAAAAGCATTATTTTTAAGAAGAGGAAGTGCCCCCATCTTCCAAAGTACTTATCCTCGTGGTCGTGGCTCTGCGGCTGAACTCGCATCATCGTGCTCCTGAGTCAGCCCCGAGCCCCAAACGGGGCGGAGCGTCGTGACCGAGAAACCGCAGCGTGCGGCTGCGGCGGACGAGACCGATGTCTGTACGCTGGCGTCGCCGCCACCGTGAGAACCGCCTTTCCAGTTAGTTGCCTTTGCGGACCCCCTCTCTCTCCTTCTGGCCGCCCAAGGGAGAGCTGAGCAGACGGACAACGTGGTTTCTAAGGCCTTGTCTGGAAGTGTGACACGTACCCTAAAGGACAGGGTGTAGGACTGGATCTGACCCCGGGAATGCTGCACCTTCAGGAACAGAGCTACTGTATAGGAGTGAGGTGCGCACCTCATTCAGATAACTAAACTACAGCATTTCTCCTCATCCCTGAGCTGAGTGATTAAGAATGTCTTTAAGGTAAAAATTAACCAGGCAATTGCCCATTTATTTTTTCCTATGTTTTTGCTCTATGGATATCACTCCTGCCATTTGCTAGCTGTGTGACCACCTATAAAATAGGGATGTAATAACAGTACTTATCTCAATGAATTATCACGATGACCAGTTAAGATAGTGCCACTGCCTGGAAAAGCGTAACTCTCCAATAAATGGCTGTTTTATCACAAAAGAAAAGTCTAGTACAAAAATAATAATAATTCTGTTCTACATAGGACACTTCACATTTAGTTTCACTCGTTGGAGACCAAGCCGATTTCTAGATTTGCCTGATGAAACCTGACCCAAACACTAGCATCTGCAGACTTCCGAGGCCCTACACCGAACGTTCCCCACCTGCCCCCCCCCCCTCGGTGCGCGGAAGAAGGAGTGTTTCTGTGTGGGTCCCCAGGGGCCGTCCAGATCTTTGTATGGATTCACTGATTATTCATCAGTCCCAGGGGAATCAAAGCTGTTCGAGAGTTTATATACTTTCTGGCAATGTTTTCCACAATTAGTCATAGCTTCAGATCATTTAACACACACCAATATGGAGAAACTTTGAAATATGTTTTGCAGTCATATGGAACAGGAACTGTTATATAATAGTTCACTTAGAGGCTATAATTAGGACGACATGTAAATACTACGAAAACTGGGTCTTCGATTCAACTTCCACATAAATGGTACATGTATCAATTGGTGTTATTGGATTTTGTTTTATATTTAATTGTTTAAATGTTTTTATTCCTCAATGAGATATAAGTCTCTGAAAGTCAGGTTTTGTGTGTTATGTTTTTTTTTTCAAATTGTGGCATAGTTAATATATTTAAATATTAAATATATTTGAAGTTAATTTTTATTGACTATGCATCTCCTGTGTCCTACATGCTTTGGCCTGTATCTGATACACAAGAAAAGATAAGAATGACTATCTCTTTGGAATTGCTAACCTATGGACCATAATCACTGAATATTTATTTATTAGACAAAAGCTATTTCAAAACCTACCAAAATTAAACATAATTGACAAGTGGAGCAAACTCTTCATGGACGTTTTATAGGTAACAAATAGCAGTTTTACTTTTGAAAATAAAAAGAATCTGGAACATGAACTTGAAACTTAATTTTTTTTTACAGAGCAATGTCCACGGAGTTAGGGCACGTGGGTGTCAGCTTTGAGCTTTGCCACTAAGTGGATGCGTGGTGTCAAACCGCCGAGACCCTCGCCCTCGCTATGTGTGAATGAGAGAATTAGACAAATTCCGAAATGCGTTCTGCCTGCCCATGTTTAATTATTTAATATAAATTCTTTTCTGAAACTACCCTTTTTAGTTCCTTCCAGCCAATCCTGTGTGCCCTCCTCCGGCAGATCCAGTGCCTGGAAACAAGGTTTCCAATCCGACCTTCCACGAGGGACAGACAACCTCGGTGGGGATCGCTCAGCAACACCCGAGCAGGGCTGCAGCCCCTCGGAGGCAGGCTGCGTCTTCTTCCAGAGCGGGAAGAGCAGCTCGTTCCCTCACCCCTGCAGGCTCTGGCACGCCGCCCCTGGCCAAGCCAAAGTGTGGACTTGCGAAACGCCCTCCTTTGCAGATCCCCTCCCCACCTCCCACCCCACTCCCACCCGCGGGGAGACGCGGGCGCCTTCGCAGGCCAGGGGGCACAGGCTCTCCGGGCGGCTGGGAACGCGACAGCGCCCCCAGCGGCGAGTTCCCCGCGGCCCGGCGCCCCGCCGCTGTTTGAAGGGAATCTGTCGTTTCGCGTGGTGGGAGGGGTGGGGTGTCTCCGCGTTCACCCTCCCAATACACCCTCTGTTCATAAGTCAGTCTTTAAACAACGCTTTTCTTAATTAAATGGGCCGTGTCGGTACATTCTCACCCAGCATGCCGATATATTGCATATCTGATGATTTTTATGCTGAAAACTCCCAGCGTAAAGCGAAAGGCTGCGGAAGTGTGAGTTTGAGCATCTTCCTGCTGCTTGAGCTGGGTTCTTTTCCAGATCACCAAAGCCTCCGGGAGAGGAAAAAAGGGTGAAAAAAACTCATTCAAGCTATTCGTATAATTAGGGTGAACTACAGAGTGTGCAGTACTGCAAAGAAAAATGAAAGAATTAGCTCAAAATCAAGGCGGGAACACCACTGGCTGAAGTTAAGCCTCAAACCCACCCCAACCTCCAGCCAGCACTGTGTATATTTCTCTGGGAGCCGCCCAAGGAGCCGCCTGGCATCCTGCTGAGATTGTGGTCTGAGATTCGACACCCGGTTTCCTGTGTGAAACCCAACTGAAGGAGAATCTTTGAGGATTCATCGCTTAGAAAACGTTCCCCTGTGATCTGGCTAACCACGGCCTTCTCCTTCAGACGGCTGGCTCACACCGCGCACCCACAGAACTCTGGTGCATCTACCCAAAGCGGTATACCGGGGGAAAGCACTACGGAAATTGTATAAAGTGTGTGCATTTTACGGTTTCACTCACCGCTAAGTGGCTGTGATGTTTTATGCAAACAAACTGGCTCTCCGTGCTTCTCTCCTCTCTTTGAAGCAGCAACATATTTTTGATTCCTTTGTCCGGGGGTGTGAACTGATGTCTGACGGGCCCCATCGGTACCAGCCCTGACTCAACGTGCTCCTGCCTCAGAGAGGGGAAGGCTGGCCCGTGATCTTGGGATGCAAATACAAAGGTGGTTCATCTTTAAAAATATGTTTTCTTAAGGACCATCTTATTAATAGAGTATCATCCGTAAGATGCATGGATACCTAAATAAGTGTAATCTATCAGATACTATTTAATTTGATGGTGATGATTTAAGATGCACAGTGCTTTGGAATCATAGTTATGAATATTTATTTTCCTTATACAATCCTGCAGGTGTAAAAATTACTGGAGAGCCCTGGCTGGTGTGGCTCAGTGGATTGAGTGCTGGCCTGCAAACCAAGGGGTCGCTGGTTCGATTCCCAGTCAGGGCACATGCCTGGGTTGCAGGGCAGGTCCTCAGTAGGGGGTGCACAAGAAGCAACCACACATGGATGTTTCTCTCTCTCTCTTTCTCCCTCCCTTCCTCTCTGTCCAAAAATAAATAAATACAATCTTTAAAAAAATGACTGGAGACTGGACCATGTACGCAGGAACTCCAAGCGATATGCTGACGGCCATTTATTCCCCACCGTGTAATGGGTGCTTGTCTCTTTGCTTTCTCTCTCTCCTTGGAAGGCCTTGCTTTTCAAACCACAAGAGAGTAAGATTTTATTGATGCTTTGGGTCCTATGACAAGGCAGGTCTCGGATACTATTAGATTTTCCTCGATGCCGTAACACCCAAAATATGTACAAGGACCGTCTGTGGTCAGCGTGAGACCGGGGCCTGGAAAGACAGAGCCGCGCAAGCGCAGGGCCGCACGCCTCGCGGCTCGCTCTCCTCCAAGGGCGTTTTAAAGTGTTCAGGATCGCAGGGAGGAGACTGAGACCCTACTATACAGACTAAGAGCAATTCTGACCAGAAAGAACTTGCCATAGTCTCTCACAAGCAATAGTTATTTTCTCGTGCTCCTTACGAAGAAAACTCGGTGGCGCGGAGTGGGACGCAGTGACGAGGGAAACAGGGAGGAGTCGGCCGTGTGGCGGGGGCCAGCGTGGGGCCGGCTGGGCCCGTCTGGTGCGCTCCGCAGAAGGGCCTGCCATCCTTCTGAGTACGTTTCTCGGGTAGGTAACCGAGAGAGGGATTTCTGGATCATGGGGTAACTTTATTCTGAATTATTCTAAGAAGTTCTGGACGGTTCCCTGCAGTGGCTGCCCCGGTTTACCTTCTCACCAGCAGAGAATGAGGCTTCCTTCCCCCACCGCCGCTCCGGCACGCGCTACCGCCCGTCCTGTGGACGACGGCCCTTCTGCCAGGGGCGAGGCGGCGTCTCGTGGTGGTTTTGATGTGCGTTTCCCCAGTAGCTAGTGAAGTAAAGATCTTTTCACCCATCTGTTGGTCATTTGTACGTCTTTGTGGCTAAGTATCTGTTCAGGTCCTTTGCCCAGCTTTTAACTGGATTGTTTGTTTGGTGTCAGATTCATGAGTTCGTTATATATTTTGGATGTGATTAGCCCCTTAGCAGAGGGACTGCTCACAAATGTCTTTCCCCATTGGGTTGGTTGCTTTTTTGTTTTGTTGATGGTTTCTTTTGTTGTGCAGGAGCTGTTCAATTAGGTACAGTCTCATTAAGTTATTTTATTTTTTACTTCCCTTGCCTTTGAGGTCAGTTCATAAAATACTCTCTAAAACCAAGGCCCATAAGTTCAGTACCTATGTTTTCTCCTATGTAATTTATTGTTTTCATCTTATATTTAGGACTTCGATCCACTTTGAGTTACTTTTCAAGTATGGTGACAAACAGCAGCCTGATTTCACTCTTTCGCATGGGACTTTCCAGGTTTCTCCGTGCCATTTACTGGGGAGACTTTCTTTCCTCCGTTGTAGGTTTTTGGTTCCTTTGTCAAAAATTATTTGTTCACTTACATGTGGCTTTATTTCTGAGCTCGCCACTCTATTCCACTGGCCTGCGGGTTTGCTTCACTGCCATTGCCGTCCTGTTTTGATCATCGTTGCCTTGCGGAATAATTTAAAGGTGGGAAGTATGACATCTCCAACTCTGTTTTTTATTTCTGTGATTGCTTTTGCTATTTAGGGCCTTTTGTGGTTCCAAAATATGATGATTTTTCTAAAGATTTTATTTATTTATTTTTTAGAGAGAGGGGGATGGAAGGAGAAAGAGAGGGAGAGAAACGTCAATGTGTGGTTACCTCTCACTCACCCCCTACTGGGGACCTGGCCTGCAACCCAGGCATGTGCCCTGACTGGGAATCGAACCAGCCACCCTTTGATTCACAGTCCATGCTCAATCCACTGATTGAGCACCAGCCAGGCCAATAAATGATGATTTTTTTATTCTATTTTTAATGCCTTTAAGATTTTGATGGGGATTACATTAAGTCTGTCTGTCATGTTGAGTAATATGGCCATTTTATTTTTTTAAGTTTCTATTTATGTACGTATTTTTAGGGAAAGGGGAAAAGGGGGAGAGAAAGAGAGTGAGAGAAACACCAATCAGTTGCCTCTCACATGGGCCCCAACCGGGGAGCAGGCCCACAACCCAGGCACGAGCCTCCGGGCATCGAACCTGCGACCTTTCGCTGTGCAGGATGACACTCCACCAGTGGAGCCATGCCAGTCAGGGCTCCGGTGGCCAGTCTAACTGTGTCGGTTCTTCCAACCCCTGAACCTGGAATGTCGCTCCATGCCTATGGGTCTTCCTCCATTTTTTATTAATGTATTATAATTTTAAGTGCATATGTCCTTCTTCACATTCTTTGTTAAGTTTCTCTGTAGGCGTTTCATTCTTTCTGTTGAATTGCAGAAGGAACTTTTTTTGTTTCTCTTCCTGAAATGTTATTGTCACTGTGTAGGAACATAATGGGTTTTGGACATTGATTTCCCTTCCTGCAACTTCGCCGTATTTAGCTTTTGTTTCTAATAGTATTTGAGTGGAGCCTTTAAGATTTTCTATATAAAGAATCATGCTGTCTGCAAGAAGAAAATGACAGCTTTACTGCCTCACTCCCAAGCTGGACGCCTTTTACTTCTCTCTGTGGCCTGACGGCTCCGGCCGGGCCTTCCCGTGCCGTGGTGGGGAAGGGTGCTGACCGCGGGCATGCTTGTCCTGTCCCTGGTCTCCCAGGGCAAGCTTTCCGTCTTTCTCCACCGAGTGTGACGTTAGGTGGGGCTGGTCCTCCATGGCCTTTACCAGGTTTTCTGATATGAAAGGCTTTGCGAATATCGACTCTGTCTACTTGGTCTAATTTGTCACTTTAAGGCCGACACGTCCTTATTGATTTCCCATTTGGATGACCTCTTCACAGCTGTCGATGCCGTACTGACGCTCCCTGCTGTAGCTGTGTTTTTGTCAGTGTTTCCTTTGGGTTCTTTTCGTAGTTGCTGAGTGTATTCTGATGTTTTCAGACTGGGCACATAGACATCGATGTGTTGTATCTGCTCGATGTATTGCCCCCTTTATTTTGATAAAATGTTCGTCTTCATCTCGCTACCGTTTTTATTTCCAAATCTCGTGTGTCACCCCCAAGGACGTCTGTCTCTGCCTTTCTCTGGCTGCCATTTGCTTGAACTATAATTTCCCACCCTTTCACTTCGCGTCTATATTTGTGCTCGCAGCTGAGCTGTGTCTCCCGGACGCAGCGTGGAGCTGGCTTAGTTTTCCATCTCATCTGCTGGTCTGTGTCTGTTCGGTGAGTCCGGTCCACTGGCAGGCAGGGCGATTATTATATTACGTGAGGATTTCCTCACTGTCAACATTGCATCTCGTTCTCCGGGGGCTCTGCGTCTCCGTTGTTTCTTTTTTTCTCCTGTTTTTACTTGCCGTTTCAGTTTGGTGGCATTCTGCGATTCTCTCCTGTGTTTCTTCTTTTTTATGCTACATTTCTCAGCTCTAGGTGTTTCTGTGGTTACCACAGGGTTTATGTAAAAGAAAGTTTTCTGTGTGCAGGAGCCCATTTTCTTCCGACTGTGTCTTATCTCCATTCCCCTGGGCAACTTTGGACCCTTCCTCCTCCCCTTTCATGTTTTTGTTGTTACAAATTATACTCTTTAGTGCTGTGAGTTTATTTTCACATTTTAGTAGCTATTATTATCTTCTCTTTTTTTGAAGTGTTTTTACTTTCTTTACCCTTTACGTAATATTTAAGTATATAACGTCCTATTCCGAATAATGTTCTTCAATTTCTTGATTCTATCTGCCTGTGTATAACCATTTTGTGGGTTTGTTTGTTTGTTTGTTTGTCTTTGTGTTTCAGGTATAATGACGACCCCCTTCTGTGATTCCGTAATGCAGGCCTTGTGGCGGTACATTCCGCAGCTTCTGCATGTCTAGAAGACTCCTTCTTTCCCTTCCTCGTCTGGAGGGTAACTTGGCTGCATACACTGTGCTTGGCTTGGCTTGCCCTTTCGCTCTTCTGTAAATAGCTCGGGTTCCTGGTCCCCTCCCTTCCCGCCTGCACGGCTTCTGCGGGAGAACCCAGGGACAGTCTCGTGGGATTGCCTTTCTAGGTCTCCGTCTTTCCCCGGGCTGCCCCGAGGACTCTTCCCTCGTCGTTAATTTTGTACAGCTGTAACACGATGCGTCTTGGAGAAGGTGTTTGGGGCTGAGGTCCTCAGGTGTTCCCTTTGCTTTTGGACTGGAGGGCTCCGGGGTCTCCCGCCTCTGCCCCCAGAGGTCGCAGAGGTGCCTGTGGGTTACCTGTCGGTACACGCTCCCCAGGCTCCTCCTCCTGGAGTCAGGTCGTTTTCGTTGGGGTATCTCATTTATTCCTGCTCTCAGATGTCTCTCCTCTTCCCTCAGCATCATCTCTAAACGCCCCCCTTCGGCATCGCTGACTCTCCCCTCCACCTGGTGGCTCTCTTTCCTGGGCTGGGTTAGTCCCTTACCTCCCTCGCCGAGTCTCCAGCCCCAGCATTTCTGTTGGGTTCTCCTGTGCGGATTCCATCTCTTCGCTCAAGCGCTCCTTTTGTTTATCGGTGTGACCTCTGAGCTCCCTGAACCACCGGCGGAGCCCTCGCATCCCCTTGAGTATTTCCGGAGCTGCCGTCTTGGCCTCTCCGTGGGTTAGAGCACCTATGTCCCCGTCTGTCCGTTTATTCTGGGAAGAATCTATCATTTTCGTCCCTGGTTCTTCGTGGTGTTTGGCGGACGGTCCCTCTGCCGAGGCATGTTCGGTGTCTGCGTCTCTGAAGAGTGTTCACAGCTCCCCCACCCCTCAGCGAGTCGCCCAGAGGTCCCTCGGCTGCCGTCTCCCAACGGGCGGCGCCCAAGCCTGTGGGGTCCCTCCCGGTGCCACCTGGGCCTGCCGTCTCCGCTGGGCCTGGGGCGGGGGGCGCGGGTTCTCTGCGGAGCCGGGCGTCATTTCTGCGACCGGGTCGCTTCCATGCCCTGCACCCCTGCGCAAGAGAGCATGCTGGAGGGTGGGGTTCTGGGCGGATGAAATCCCGGGGACTGCCTGCAGCGTGCGCTCCAGCCCTGCCAGGAGCCTCCGCCGGGCTCCGCGAGTTGGGCTGCACTGGGGTGTCCCAGGCGAGGCCGGTTGTACCCGGTGGCTTAGTCCTCCTCGCGGTAACGGAAACTGCCAGAGCTCGGGGTGCCGAGGGCCTCACCCCACGCTCACCACGCCAGCTGCTGCCGGAGGTGGCTGTGCGCTCTGGGGGGGCGGGGGGGGGGGTGCACAGGCTTCTGGGTGTCATGGCTTTGGTCTCTGCCGGGTCACCGCAGGTGCCAGACCGCCGCCGCCGCCGCCCTGCGTCCCACCCCTGGCCCTGTCGCTGGGTTCAGCCATGACGCATGCTGACCACCTGCGCGGGGATGGTGGATCTGCCTTCTTGCACCTCGGGGCTGCGGGGACGGTGACCCGCAGGCCAGGTCAGCGCCGCCGGCACTTTTCTTCCCCTTCGCTCCTTCGCTGTTCGCTCCCACCCGCCCGCGTCCAGATGCTCCCATGCACGCATCTCCCGAGCACGGTCCTGTGGGGAGCGAAGACCCGCTGTGACCTCCAGGGGAGACACCGCGAGGGCCTGTCGTGCCCCAGGCTGCTGGCGGGACTCCTCAGGCTGACGTCACTCATGAAACGGGGGTCCTTGGTTGACAACGGGTATCCCTCTCGGCAGGTAAATTCCCTCCCCAGACTCCCATCACACGACCCTTTGTCCTTGGGGTCCATGGTCCCCGGCCTGGCAGTCACACCGGGTCTGGTGGCGGCTCAGCCTTGGAGCTCCAACTCCCTGCGACCTGCATTCTGGGGGCATCTGTAACGTCGTGTCAACCACAAAAAATAAGCACATAAAAGTTGAGGAATGGGAAAAAGTTGCGCTTTAACGAAAACTGTAACTTCACCTTTACTTTCCGCCATGTGCCGAACACACATGTACGAGAAGAGGAGAGGCCTCGCTTCCGGGGGACTCTGGCAGCACAGGAAAAGTCTGCTGACCATGGGTGAGTGATGGCCGAGTCGCCCTGGGCCAGCTTGCTCCCCGGGACCCTGACGACCTCAGGGGGACCCGGGTCTCAGAACAGACCCACGCACGCAAGGACTCGATGTGTGAAAGAAACCTGCGTGTTTTATTGTGGAGTTCTGGCAATCTATTGAAAATTATCCACAGTTCTGTCAAACTGCCCCCTTGTCGCGCCTGATAAAAACACGAGTCCTGCTGTCCTTCGACCCCGTCCTCGCCCCGCGTGGACAGCGTCTAACGAATGTCCACCCGCAAGTCCGTCGGAGGAGCTGCCCGGTGTCACCCGAGCGCCGGGCCTGGGCTCCCAGACCCGGGTCGCAGGGGCGCTTGCTACCACCGAGGTTTACTTACGGCACCGAATAGATGCTGGTGTAGTAACACGTTTGAAAACATCTGCCTAAGAGACGAGAGCTCTTGGATGGACTTGCTTTTCTCTTTCTGGAGTTTAGATGAACATGCGCATTCATGCAGGAGCAGCTGTGGCGTGCTGGCCGTGAGGGGTGAGCGGAGGGGTCTCCACCCCTCGTCTGCGCTCGGGGCTCAGCTCTTTTGAAAGACTCGTCTGTACGGCCGATAGGAAGGCCGTGGTGATACAATTGCATTTTCTATATTTCTTCCTGGTAGATTGAAAAGAAAAAAAAAACAAAAATGGCTACATCTAGCCAAACTCTGAAATTGTGATGGGCTATAAAGAAAATTAGTGGTGAGTTGTAATTTGGATTTCCGACAGTTTTGGTCTTTGAATAAAATACATTTTCATTAAAATGGAAACCAGGAGCAAATCTTTAAAAAAAAACGGATTTGTGTTTAGTAAAGCAAATCCCTGTTACAATTTTTATAACCTTTTGCTAAGAAATACATAGTGAAAAAATCTGTAAGTGGTGTGTGTAGCTAAAAACAAACCCCAAATGCTTAATTGTTCATTCTTTCTCTTCCAAAAGCACCAATTCTATTTTCTCAGTTGCAACCCAAACTTCACATTTCTGTCTGTGAGGCGCACCGAGTTTTTGAGTCGATAAGCTCTTAGTCTAACTAACTACGCGCAGTGACGGGCGGGGGGGCGAGGGGCAGATCCCGGCTCTGCCCGGTTTAGCTGCGGGTCTTCCCAAAGCGCGGGGTCCTTCCTGCCGCCTAAGCCCTCACTGAGAATGCTCGCTGGCGGGGACCCCCCGGGCGAAAGGCACTGGTGCCAGACACAGGCATAGACGGCACCACGCGGCTCGCCGTACACGGACTTCCTTTTCCCCCAAACTCCGCTTACAGAGCTGCATGGGGTGGAGACGTGAAGATTCTAGAAAAAGCTCTTAGCTCCACCGCCCCTGCTGTCAGGCACCTGTTGCGTTCTTGACCGTGGAAGCTGTGTCTCACCGGCCGGCACGCTCAGGTTAAGGGGAGCGTGAGTGACACGCTCTGTGGCTTTGATGTGGAGGATGTAGAGAGTGTGGGCGCCGTCACGGCGGTTGGTTCCGGGGGCTAAGATTCGGATAACGATTGTTCTCTCCGGTTTTAATGTCTCGACTCGGAAGGAAACACATATCTTGGTGATCCAGTGGGGGATCAGAAAATTAAATCAATGCGGAGGCACGAAATGCTGGAGGTATGTAAAACACGTCACGGACTGCTCACGAGACGATAGTGGGGTCACGAGTGAAAAAGGAGAGACCACAGAGACCGTTGCAGCAGGCCCCCCAGAGGAGCTGGAGACAATCGCACAGGAAGACAAAGATGCTCTCCCGTGACAACTGGTGACAAAGTCACTCAGAAACCACTTTGTCACCACTGTGCCGGGGGGAGTCACGGCAGAAAACGCCCTGCACCGGAGAACGTTGGTGCTGCCTGGTGCGTTCGGAGCTGAATCTCACTATAAAACAGAAAAAAGAAACACCGCATGATCTCACCTACAACAGGAACCTAAACAACAAAACAGAGAAACAAGCAAAATATAACCAAGACACTGAAATAGGGGACAGGCTGACAGTGACCAGAGGGGAGAGAAGGGGGAATTTCAGGGGACAATGGGAAGGGTTTGCAGGAACGAGTATACAGGACGCATGGACAAAAGCTGGGGGGAGGGTGGTAATGGGGGGGGGGTTGGGTGGGTTGGCTGGAATGGGAGTAAAAGGGAGAAAACTGTACTTGAACAATGATTAAAATAAAATTTAAAAAAAGAAAAGAAAAAAGAATATATAGGAAATGCTGAAATACAGTAGGATCATTTTACCAGATATATTTGGGAGAAAAGAAAAAACTTTCTCTTCCTCCGTGTTAGCTCACCGATGAGTCACGGGCTTTTGTTCATAAAACGCTTCATCTCCTGCATCCCGCTCGTCACGTCTCATATCTAATGGTGCCCTGGTGTGACTAACACTCGCCGGCTATCGGATGGATGTGCCAGCTCCCTCGCACACCAAATATTTTTCTCCGGGATGATTAATGCCGAGTGAGTCACTGATATTAGACGTGGTACATATTAATCAGTAACTTTCCTCTGAGATGATCCCCGTGGAGCGGAAAGCAAAGCTCTAGTGAGTTATCCTTCAGGTATTTGCCCCCCCCCCCCCGCCCCTGCCCCCCCAGGACACCAACAGACTAAACGAGTTGAAATTATGATGCAAAATCCTCTCTTTCTTGGCTGCCATCGATTCTTTAGTGTTGCCCCCAGAACTAAGGGAGGGGGCCTTTTCTAACTGCCCACAAAACTAGCTCCATTATGCCCCCCCTCATCTGTCAAAATACGCCCCCCTGCGGCTGCTCGCCCCGCAGTCCTGCTCAGGAGCCGCCGATAGTTACGCTAAGGTGGCGAGGCTGCTCGTAAGAGCACGTTTACTCTACAGAAGGGCCTTCCACTTACGCTGTAAGTGTGGTGTAATTTCCCCATACTTTTATTCAGCAAACACATATTGAGGACTTACAATACACTGGGGCCAGAACCCTGGTGCCCTTTTGTTATGGAATTTATTGGGGTGACTTGGGTTCATAAAACTATACAGGGGGCAGCTCCATAAAGCATCACCTGCACACGGCCCCGTGCGACCTCTTTTGATGAAATCGCATTACATCACTTCCAAAAACGTTCTGCACCGGGGTTCCTGTACCGTCCACACAGATAAACATGAAAACTCAGAGAGGCAGGCTGGGCACAGTGGCCTGGTTCTCCCAGCCCCCAGTGGGCAGGGCCTTGGGATCCTCCTCCCGTTGACAGCTTGAGGAGTGAATTTCTGCAATTACAAAAAAAGGGACCATCTCAAAACAGCAAGAGCGGATGCTGTCAGTGAAGGTCAAAGGTAGGAATCTACACAATGTTGCCATCCCTCAGCACTTGCACGTCGTGTGCCGGAGGAAGCGTGGCCACTACGCCCACGGTGCGTCCTGCCTTCCAATGCTGAGCCGCTGAGCGAAATCCACCCTCTGACTCAGACGGGACTGTGCGGGCTGAATGCCGGGGGTTCTCTGTTTTGTCAGGAGCTGCTTCCATTCTGCAGGCATTCCGAGTTTCCAGGTGATTTCAACGATTGAGGTGGCCGGATTCTCTTTGCTCAACGACCTAAGTGGTTGTAGCGCGAGAACTCTCAGAACTGAATCAATCTCCAAACCTGAATCTGCTGCACATCACGGAAGTTATAAAAATTAGACAAAGACAGAGAAAACTGAGATTAATATTCTGCATTTTAGAATTGCATAGCTCTTAAAATAATGAACGTACTTAGCCAGATAGAATTAATCACAAAGTATATTTCCTTCTCTGGATCGCACAAGATCCACCAGATGCTTACAAAGCCTTCTCCTCTTCCTTCCTGAGTCACTTGGCATTAACTCGGCAATCTGCTCCTGCCTTTTATCCTGCGCTCCCTAACTCATAATGTCTTGGCCACATGCCCTTTTCAACATCAAATTTTAATTCACTTTTTTCTACTTCCCACATTATTATCACGTGTGATAAAGCTATGTAACTCTGAAATTTTTAAAAGCATAAAAACTCTTGCCCTGACTGGCGTGGCTCAGTGGACTGAGCCCTGGCCTGCAAACCAAAGGGTCACTGGTTCGATTCCCGGTCAGGGCACATGCCTGGGTTGTGGGCCAGGTCCCCAGTAGGGGGCGCACGAGAGGCAACCACACACTGATGTTTCTCTCCCTCTCTTTCTCTCTTCCTTCCTCTCTGTCTAAAAATAAATAAATAAATCTTTTAAAAATAAAAATAAAAGTATAAAAACTCTTTAAATACTTAGTTTTAAAAATGAAAGCATCTAAATTGTACAACATATTTCTCATTTTCACAATTTAGTATACATATTTGCAATTTATAAATATGCAGATGTTATTGCTAATAGCCGTCCCTTCTAACTATGTATAACACCTATTTCCCAAACTCTATTATGTATAAGTCACCTGGTACGTCTGTGTTTCTGGGGGAAACATGTGGGCAGGGCACACGACACAACGGAACATTTCTACTAAAGCCAGTTTCCTGTGTGTGTTTACACTTAAAAAACTATCTCAGTGACGGTTTACATGCACTATTGTTCTCTATTAGTTCTGGGCGCACAGCACGGTGGTTAGACAGTCGCACACTTTACAAAGTGTTCCCCCCGGTACTTCCAGGGCCCGCCCGGCACCACACACGGGTATTACACGACTCCTGACCGTGTCCCCGCACTGTGCGTGACATCCTGTGACAGTTCGGTCACTGGCAGTCTGTCCTGCTCCGTCCCTTCCCCCGTCCTCCCCAGTCCCCCAGCTCCCTCCGCTCTGGCAGCCATCAGTCTGTTCTCTGCGTCTGTGAGTCCATTCCCGTTGTGTTTGTTCTTTCACGTTGTTCTCTGGACCCCACACAGAAGTGAAATCCTATGGTTTCTGTCTTTCTCTGACCGACTTATTTCCCTAATACCCGTTAGACTAATCCGTGCTGTCGCACGTGGTAGAATTTGTTATTGTTTATGGTCGAGTAAATTCCATTGTGTGTGTGTATACACACATGCACACACACACAGATATATGCTCTTTCTTTTTTTTTAGATTTTACTTATTTATTTTTAGAGAGGGAAGGGAGGGAGAAAGAGAGAGAGAAACATCAATGTGCGGTTGCTGGAGGTCATGGCCTGCAACCCAGGCATGTGTCCTGACTGGGAATCGAACCTGCGATGCTTTGGTTCACAGCCCGCGCTCCATCCACTGAGCTACGCGAGCCAGGGCATATGCTCTTTCTCTATCCACTCCTGGGTTGACGGGCACTGGGTTGCCCCCAAAGCTTGGCCTGGCTACTGCAGACAACGCTGCAGTGAACATGGGGGTGCAGACATCCTTTCCAACTCGTGTTTGGGGTTCGTTTGGATACATACCAGTAGATTAAATTGCTGGGTCGAAAGCAGTTCCGTTTTTAATTTTTTGAGGAGCCTCCATATGGCTTTCCACAGTGGCCACCCCAGTCTCATTCCCACCAGCAGGGCACCAGGGCTCGCTTTCCTCCACACCCGTGCCCACGCTTGTTACTTGTTGATTTATGTGTTGCTGACGGCCGTTCTGACAGGGGTGAGGGGCTGTCTCACTGTGGTTTTAAATAGCCTTTCTCTGACGACTAGTGACGTTGAGCGTCTTTTTGTGTGTCTGCTGGCAATCTGTGTGTCTCTTTTTTTTTTTTGGTGAGTATCTTTTTAGGTCCCTTGCCAATTTATTTAATTAGATTGTTTGTATTTTTAATGTTGAGTTGTATGAGTCCTTTATAAATTTTGGGTATTAACCTCATATGAGATGTATCATTGGCAATGTCTAGTTCAATTTAGAGAATAAAAAAGAATATATTTTAAGATGTAATTTATATGTTGGTTTTAAACTAGTTATTAAATTGTTTGGTTATAAACCCAGAATTTAAGACTAAAAACTATTTTACTATTTACTAAGCTATTCAGGTATTCAGTGTTATCTGCCTTATTTATTTTTAAAACAGTTCTCATTTAGACTTAAATACATGTAATCAAACTATGTATAGTTATACATAAACTCTATATAAAGAAAATAAATAAATAAATAAATAAATAAATATATGGTTTAACTTCTTTCTTCCTGAAGTGTATATTTGGTAAGTCTTTTGTGGAAATCATATAATTTGATTTTTTAAAAATCTCTATTTCATTCTTTGAAATTATCTATATTTTCATCTCCCTTTTCAAGGATAGTTGAAGTGCTTTCTGCCACCACATCAACATACCACTTAACGTTTTCCTGCTTTCTCCCGTTGCTACTGAGAAGTCCTGCATCTAATCATTGTTTTCCCAGCTACCCTCTTCTTTTTTTTGGGTGCTTTTAGGGCGTATTTGTCATTAGTTTTATTGCAGTTCTATTATAATGTGCTTCGTCACCGCATTAAAATCCTTTTCTTAAAATGTGAAGAGGGTTTGAATGCTAAGACCCATGTCTTTCCTTGTTCAGAAAAAGTTTTTAAATGTTGATTCATAGCTATGATCTCTCTTCTTTTTCTCTGAAAGTCCTGTTGGAGAGAAGTTGTTTTCTTTCCCAGCTTCTTAGCTCTCTGGGCGGAGTTCTGAGCACTCGCCTCTGGCCGCCCAATTATTATCACCATTTAAATGTCTGTG